>NW_019396261.1:45133-151724 GCF_000591075.1 Eurytemora carolleeae | reverse complement strand
AGAGGAGAATGTCTAAATCCTAATTTGTACTGTTTACATATATAATCAATAAATCTTATCTAATTACCAATTTGTTTTTTCCTGTTTATGTTTTTATTTAACTAAAAAACTGAATAGGTATTCCACAAATTCTGAATAGAAAGTTTCCGCATTTGGCCACCAGGTGGTGTCTTTGCTATTAAAGAGGTGGCGCGTTCTATGTTTATAGAAATTCTTACATTTTTATCCATTTTTAAAATAATAATGACATGCATTTTTATCAGTTTTAAAAATATTGTTCTGCATTCATTTTTTCTTATAAAAATAATAAAAAATGTTGTTTTTTTATATTTGCCGTTTTCAAAATATTCATAAATTAGGGATAATTTATTAAAAAGGTTTTGCAGTTCCATTTTCCAAAAATTCTTATTTTTTATTTCGTAATAAAATTTACAGGGTATATTAGCGTGGTTAAGCTAATCACAATACAGGTTTTGACTTATTTACAAACGTAGCTAGGCTAGGTTAATTGAATTTAGATTTACAGACAATGTACAATGTAATATATCTAGGCATGTTCAAGCTAACAAATATGGGAATTGTTTTTTTATGCTCTCTACCCAAATCTTCACCTTCAAAGCTAGTATGTTATTTCCCTTTGTAGGTAGGGCAGGGCAACGTTCCGTTAACGGACGGCATATACCATCGATTTGGAAAATAAATTATAACTAACAGATGCCATTTCTGCTAAAAATTGAATAATAATCATAAAGAAGAAAAAAATTGTTGCTTTGTTTGATGTTCGAGTGTTTTTTATCTTATTCCCGTTCAGGCGATATTTAAATGGCTGGCGCATTTCACAATTTCGAAATTTCGACGGTTAATTATATTAAGATCGTAAAGGAATGGTAAATTTTAAACAAATCGGCTCAGTCGTTTTGACAGTTATTGGATGCAATCAAACAAGCAAAGCTTATATACTGATGACCATCCGGGATCAAGTTTAAAATAGAAAAGGAATCAAGAAAAGGAAATATCCATGAGAAAGAAAATGGGTTAGAAAGTGAGACCTCACTGGCTATACTAACCCTAAACATTGGAACCACTTAGGGGGGGGGGGAGGGTTGTATTAGGGGACAGGCCGAGAAGCGGGAAGAGATAAAGGCATGTGTGAAGGTACCTAGGTCTAATGCTATAAACGAATTAAAAATCAGAGTTACTTCTGACCTAATTTTTGCTTTAGAGCTTGTGAGGTTTTGTTCTACTTTTTATCAACGTTTTTATCCAACCTTCTCTTCTCTTTAATCCCCCAACCTCCTACAATGTTCATTTACCTGCCAATACTGTTCTGGGTTTTCAAACCTTTTTGTACTTTTATCACTACAATTGAAAATATACAGTTAGAAACAGAAAACTCTGTAATAGGAAGACGACTTTTAAAACTAAAGTTTTGATATAATCCTATTTAGATGCGACACAGTAATTGTGCAGTGGCCAAAGCCCATTACAATATTTGCTTAATAATAACATGAAATGCACTTTAAATATTGCTTCAATGTCGTCTTCTTATACCACAGTTTTCTGGTTCTCACTGTAAAAAAAAAAAAAATTTCAAGAAAAACAGCAGAAAATGAACAAACATTGTTTATCTATACCTCGACAGAATCTGTATATATATCCACAGTGTTTCGTCTTATTAGGACTCATCAGTATGGCTCAATTCATTAGATTTTGATTTTGCAGTTGGTGTGGCTCGAATAGAAGAAAACGTAGAATTATTCCTATCTCTTTGATGTGTTTTCCTGACTCCAAGACTCGAACAAAGGCTCAATTGAGATGCATTGTATGCCAGCAGCATGTCAGTTGTCATTTCCCTTGGGCCAGGTTTTGTCAAAAATGACAAAAAGTTAGATTTTACGCTTTTCCTCAACTTGATGGACTACCATGTAGACAATGGGTGTGGTGGTCAGGGGGTTTGGGTTTCGTTTTGATTAAGTAATAGTTATGGCATAGTGATGGTATAATGATGGTATATTGGTGGTATAGTGATGGTATAGTGATGGTATAGTGATGGTATAGTGATGGTATAGTGATAGTATAGTGATGGTATAGTGATGGTATAGTGATTGTATAGTTATGGTAAAGTGATGGTATAATGATGGTATAGCTATGGTATAGTGATGATAGTGATGGTATAGTGATGGTATAGTGGTGGTATAGTGATGGTATAGTGATGGTATAGTGGTGGTATACTGATGGTATAGTGATGGTATAGTGATGGTATAGTGATAGTATAGTGATGGTATAGTGATGGTATAGTTATAGTATAGTGATGGTATAGTGATGGTATAGTTTTGGTGTAGTTATAGTATAGTGATGGCATAGTTTTGGTATAGTGATGGTATAGTTGTAGTATAGTTATTGATGAATTGTTGAGGTAGACGTCTATGTCATATTTTGCGTCTGGTTTATCAAGGTCCGGGTTAATTTGGGATAAATATATCTTTTTCCACCAATTCCCATCTTTCCACCCTTCTCTCCATTTCCCTTTTATATATCCCTACAACCTCTCCTTAATTATTATATCCTTCTCATTCTTTTCTGTTTTCCTCAGCCATTCTCTTCTCAACTTTTCCTCTTGTGCCTTCTCTTCCCCCTTCTCCTCTTTCTCATCCTTCTCCACCCCCTTTTCCACCTTTCCTTTTTCCTCTATCTTTCCTTTCATTCTCTGGTCCCATTCAATTCTCTGCTTCTTCTTAAGTTTTTCTGATAAGTATGAACTTACAAATTATGACACCATGAAATAGTGGGAATGGGGATTGATATAAGGATTCATGCGAGGCGGGGAATTCGATGCATTTCTGAAATTCCCCTCTTGTACTTTAGTCTAGACCATTGCGTCAGACGTCTCGATGCGTCATTTTCAGGGGCCTATCAACTACCTGAAATTTAGGGGGTTCAACCTAAGCCCCCCCCCCATTTTTCTCTAGGTCCTGAATCTGAATACTCATTCGTTTAAAAACAATACTTCCTCGTTCCATGCATCTTATACCCCTCTACAGTTCCATTTTCCCCAGTTCATTCAGATTTTCTTTGTTCCAAGACCCCCCCTTGTCGTAAACTTTTAATATAATTTTATGTACGTACAACGGTACAAATTCCTGTATTACAACATGTGCCAAATTTAACCTAACTTTGCTTTTGCTTTTGAAATGGGAATGTTCCCATTTCCCCCCAAATATAGCATTATTTTTTATTCTTATTTGTGTTACATATCTAATTCTAGATGAATGTAGAAACACGTGTCACATGTTAGCAACATAACCAATAAAGTTAGAGGTCTATTGGCAGGTATCACTGCAGGAACTGAGCTATAGTGGCATGTATCACACTCCCCTTTCTCAACTCAAAGAGCAAAACCATGGGGGGCGGGCCGCGGGATGGACTCCCCCTCCCAATCTATATCAGTCAAAATTAGCTCATTCGGAATAGGGTTAATCCGTGTAACTAGACTACATATTGTCACTTGAATAATCAGAAAACACTGAGATAATTTTTCTCAATAAAGAAATATATTTAAGACGACATACATAAACTTGTTTACTTCAGTGGTCAACGTTTATTACCCAACTTTAATTTGGACATTTTTTCAAAATAGATCGGATTTTAGTAAAACAAAATATCGTCCTTTTGTTTTTTTGTTTTTCACAAGTTCAAAACGAACAGTTCGTTTCGTTAGTTTTAGCCCTTGTTTTTTAAACAAAGGTTTGTTAGTTTTGAAAAGTCAAAAACAAAACAAAAAAATCTTGTTTTTTTCGAGCGTTTTTAAAAACGATTAACAACCATTTTCCTAGCCTTGTTTTTTTACTTTGAGAGAAAATTGCGTTCTTATGCCACACCTGTATGCGATTCCATTATTAATTAGAGATGAATTCTTATTTCGGGGCTAAACAGTTCAAACAGTAAATGGAAATATTTACTTTTATTGAAATTATAGTGATGTCTTTAGTAGGATTATCCATTATTTTGAAATAGTTTTGCATCTCTCTTAACTAAATAAAAAAAATAAAAGAGCGATGAAATAAGGAATTTAATACTAGCAGTTGTCTCCGATTTTTTGTTTGTCCTATACAAAAGTTTATAGACTTTATCAGACATTATCTAAAACTTCAAATATCGTCTTCTAGAGCATAAATAGGAATAGGAAATTTATAAATGTCGTCTTACACTGCAAATTTCCAACAAAGATTTGAACTCATTTTGGAATAAAACCCATTATAACGACTAAAAAGTAAAAACTCTTAAAGATAGTAAATAACTCATTGTTGGTTTTCAATGAAAATAGTTCAAATTTTAAGCACAAAAAATCATGTATTGGAGATATAAAGGGTCTGCCGATTATGCGAAAAACTTTTAACTTTCCCCTAACCTCCTATCGAATTTTGAAAACATGCATGGAAAATGAGCACAGAAATATTTAACCTTACTCTTGGATTTTAGATAAGAAGCTCGATATATTTTCTACAAGAGTTGGTGACCAAGGTTTTGTTAAAAGCTTGGATATTCATAATAATTTTTGACAGATTTTGTACCTGCAAGTTTAAATTTGGCCAAAACCTGGATTATCGACTCACAGTTTGTTCTAAGATGTTCGAAAGTTATAACTTGGCCAAAATTTAGATTAAAATTTGGGAAGTCGCGTTTGGGAAAAAATCTTCGAAAAGAGTTCTTCCTCTGTAACACTGTCTGAATGGAAATACAGTCTTTGAACTCTTTGTCTTAATCATCTAATCTAGCAAAAATAAGCTATGATAAATGTCGTCTTTAGCCTTGGATAGTTTAAAGGAACTGCATTGCCATCTGTAAGTAAAGGGTCACTTGAAATTACACTTTCAGTCCCTGTAACTAAAAGTTCGTTTTCCCCCCTTTCCGTTTCAAAACGTAAAACGATTTTTTAGATAATGATAAAAACTATAAATAATGGTCCCACCTCGAGAAGCATAGTAAATTTATGGGTTAAAAAAATTTTAGACTATAAACAAAGAATGGTTAGACCTTGTGTAAATATTTTCCTTGTTTTATGAACGTCACAATCATATAGATTGATGTCATTAAGTGGATTATTTACTAAACTACTTACATATAATTCTGGGTACATAGTTTTGAGCTTAACAGTTTTTGCATTAATTTCGAACTAATAAATGTAGTGTGCTTCGGGGCCAGACCAGTTTGAGAAAATGAAAAATATGATCCTTGGAATTTTTATTTCAAGAAAGTGTGAGAAAATAGGATTTTGTCTTAAATTTAAAAACCTTACATTTTAATTTAGAACAGACCCTGTGATTTTAATTTACCCCTTGGGATCTTAACTGAAAGTCGGCGAAAGGTTAGAGCAAGGTTATAATGCAAGGAAAGTTAATTGCAGTGCGTACATATTGAAACCAGTTCTCTCTGGGCGGAATAGATGCATCAATGTTCGTTCAGTATCCGTGGAGGTTAATTCACATAATAGTTTCATTGATTTTTTATTTGAAAGATGGATCCCATGTCAGGCTTCGACATCCATCTTGTGTTTACATTACCGACCAGAGACGGTACTGCAGTACAAAAGATGCGCACACCTCTGAAATAACTTTCCTTGTATTATAACCTTGGATTAGAGTATAGAATGCTGATAGGCAATGTGTACAGGGAAATTGTACAGTCCCCTCAAAATTTGACGAAAAGGTCAACATGTACATATAAAGAAGAGGGGGATTTTGATTCATAATCAAAATATTTTGTAGACGTTATTTTGATTATGAATAAAAATTTAGAGAATAGTTTTTAAGCCTTTGTCCATGGTCCCTAAAGGAACTGCAGACGTAATATTTAGTTCACGGAGGGCCCCTAAGCTTTACAATATTTTAAAAAATGAGTAAGATATCAATATTTTTTAACCTTAACAAGTAAAAGGGACTGGCAAAAATGGCCAGAATTCAAACACTTTGATAGCAAAAAGACGATATCTTACAAATTATATATCAGACAAAGTTAAATATATATGAATTTTGAAAAAAATCCACTGTCATATATAATTTTTGTGCTCAAAATTGAAAATTTTTCTCTAAAAAAACTGTTATTTTTTTTTCTCACGAGCAATTTCTATTTCTATTCATACGCATGATAAAAATTTAACATCCAACATGCCTCTGTTTATGTGATAAGTGAATTAACTTGATATAAAAGGCCAAAAACGGAAAATTATAAAGCAAAGCTAGAAAATATTTGTTATGTTTTTATTTCTTTTTACTTTGAAAAGATTATTTGATAACTACACGGTTAAATAAAATGGTAAACAAATATCTAAAATCTTTATACATTATCCAACAAGAAAGGAACAAAGCTGTAAGAATAATTGTATATTTGTACAACAAATTTATTAATAAAAAAAAACAATATTTTAATTGGATACCATCAGGTTTTAAGTCAAAACACATAAATTTTTTCTTTGGAATATATTAATAATAATGCCGTCTACTGAATTATAATCTAAATTTTCAGGAAATGCCATCTAGCTAGGGAATTAGGAGTAAATCCATTTTTAAGATACTAGGCTTTTAGGGCGCTTCGAGCCCATCTACTATTTCAACTTTTAATTGTGGCTTTATCTCTGAACATCTTCTCTTTGTACAGTATAAAACAAAAACAAAAAAAGTTTGCGGATTTCATAATATTTTTTTGCGCATTTTCAAAATTTTCAAAAATTTAATGTTGATCGAATTTTGATGGAGACAAATATTCAAAATTTCAATCATTCATAAACCTTCCCTGGGGTCCCTAGATGTTGCACAAAAAATTTGGGCCCGATCGGTTCAGCCGTTTTGACGTTTATTGGATACAAACAGACAGACAAGCCAAATTTATCTATAGACTAGAAATTCAGTGCGCTTCGCGGCCTTCTTTCTAGGATTTTAAGGCGCTTCATAAACCTTCCCTGGGGTCCCTAGATGTCCCACAAAAAAATTGGGCCCGATCGGTTCAGCCGTTTTGACGTTTATTGGATACAAACAGACAGACAAACAGACAGACAAGCCAAATTTATAGATAGATTGTAGAAATCAAGTGCAGGTCTAAAAACAAATGTATCTTTAGTTTCAAGACTTGATTAAGCTGATTCTGGTTTTTTTGCGGTTTTTTTGAACTGTTAATGGCATTGTCTCCCAATTATGTGAGTTGTCCTTAACACTCTTGGACACGTTTTAGCAAAAATTCAAAGCCATAAGTGAACTTTATGACTGTTTAAGCACTGCCTATAAAAGGGTTTTTGAAGTGGAATCCTTAAAAATCACATCAAAACGACTTTTTCAGGCCGTATATAGTCAGTCAAGCAGATGAATTTGGACTTTGATTTTTCACTACAATATGGCTTTTGACTGTTCATGAATAGTTACAAAAAGTGGGAACCCTGCCATAACATTAAAAAAATATTGTAAAAAAACCAGAAGATGCATATTTAGGTTGTTAAACAAAATTTATGTTTGATTTTAGACCTGTAAATGCACTAGATTTCTGAGATATCTTTAAAATGGATTTGTGGAAAATTCCCCAGATGACACTTTCTGAAAATTGAGATTTTAACTCAGTAATAGACTGCATATTAACATCTTCTGAAGAAAAAGATGTCTTGGCTTGAAATCTGATGGTCAATTCACAGCAGTGTGAGTTATAATAGTTTTTGATTTTCAACAGATGGGGGGGGGGCACCCCCCTTCCTCCCTGTAGGAACCTGAAATCCCGAACGAAATGCGAAAAAATGCGAAATTTAGTGAGCTGTGGCAGTCTATAATTATAGTTACTGCACGGTTAATTGCACGTTTAAAAATAAGATAAAGGCGCCCGGTGTGGGGTGGGACTAGGAATGAGTATGAAATTAAATAAACAATAAGCTTTGTATTTTGAGTAAGAAGTGTCGTAGAAAGGTAATTACAGGGATGAAAGGTTATTCAAAACTTTGTGAAAACTTAAAAGTTTAATGTTTGTTCATAATATTTGAAATTGAAGTCACACAAAAATTAAACAATATTTTTTATTTTTATTTTGTTTTTTTTTAATTTCAAAGGATAAGATAAAAATGCCAATTAATATCAAATAAAAGATTTCGGCCTGAAATTTATATAACCTTAAATGCTGACTGCAAATACATATGATTGGTAGTATATTAGCAAAAGTAGTTTTTTTTAGAATTAACCTTGACATTGCAAAGAATATTAAACTTTTTACAAGCAATGTTGCTATTTTTGAATAAATACCGATAATACTAATGGAAAGGATATTCTCCCTTAGGACGCAAACCCCTAACCTTTTAATAACTATTTTATTGCTCAGCAGTGGTAAAACATCCCCCATGAAGAAAAGAGATCTAAGAGGGGGTCAAAAATGTTGAAAACCTAGCTTTCACTGTCATCTTACTTACTCAGTACTCAGTACTCACTTGCACTTCAGTTAGGACAGAGTAATCAGTGAATCTGGAACGCAAGAAGAAAATATGTTGCTTTCTTTGTAAGTAGAAAATGCTTCCTGGAATTTAACAAATCGTGTACGGTACTAAAAAAATCATAAAACTAAATTGACCAAAGCAACCAAATAATAGAGAAATTGGGACATCCTACCCTGGAAAAATTTGAAGTGCAACTAGGGAGAGGGGAGGTCTTCTGTTTCTTTTAAATTTGGTTTACAGAATGAATTAAAAAAATGTTTTATATTCCGCGGCGCTCCTTTCCAAAACAGGGGAGTGGANGGAACTGATTAAAAGGGAATTGAGTCTTTGCAACAAACTCTGATTTTCTAATCCATTTATTCCTTATTAAAAATATATTTTTTTTCTCTCAATATAGTTCGTCAAGAAGAAGATTTTAATTAAAAGCATCACGAATCTTACATGTTTTCAATAATAACTCATGATAAAGAGCTATGGAGAAGAACAAAAAAGTTTTGAATTTCTGATATTTATAATGACACCGGATAAATTTTACTCTCACACTACTAAGTGTAAAATCAAAGCTAAAGGAGTTACGAGGTCGCAAAATCGTAGCATTTTCCTTTGGTCTACGTTGTAATGGAGAGGATGGATTCAAACCTTGTGAGGAAGGATCTAAACCTTGGGAACAGGGTTTTTACCTTGGGAGGAAGGTTTCAAATGTTTTAGAAAAGTTCAACAAACCTAGGAAAGAAGAAAAATATTCCTACATATTTCTAGTTCTTTTAGGACTTTCTCTAATTTTATTAAAATCATGTCCAAATTCTGTTAAACGGAGAACATCAAAACAACTATCATATTCATCATATCATAAAACTAAATAATTTCGCGGAATTTCTTGGTTTCGCTGGTGGATTTAATAATTTTTTTTTATAAATCTAATTTATCTTACATATGAAAACAATTTGTTCCCTTAGCGTCATGTACAATGGGGTGTACTGTACACAGAGTTAAACACAATTAGCCTCATGAACTTTCACACTGATAATTGTATAGCATATATCTCACCCTGTAGTTTACACTTATTGCATATTATATGTCTCAGTAAGTGAAAATTGTTACTTTTACAGATTGTAAAGTTTTAAAAATACCGAATTAAAGTAGAATATTAAACAAATCAGAAATGAGAACTAGGCTTAAAGGGACTGTAGACATAACTTTAAGTGACCCTCCATTAATAGAATGACATTTTGGTACACAATGGTAAACTTTTATTAATCAAGAATATATATCCTTAATTTTCTAGTTAAATCTGTTTTTTTGTGGTTTTTCTAGCAAAATGACTTGCAGATTTATGTTGCAAAGACAATTAAGTTCATTGCTAGAATTCAGTACGTTTTATTTATATGTAGAAAAACTACGATATCTCAGACAGGACAGAGTACCGTTTTGCATCGGACATGCCACTATTTAAATAAAGGGTCGTTTGAAATAACGTCTCCAGTCTCTTTAAAGCTTACTATGTTTAGTTTACGGGATGAAGATCGAGGGGAATCTAAATCTTCAGTCAAACAAATATCTAGAAACAAAAAGGTCAGACTTTTTTATTTTAAGGATATATTATGTGTGTGTATACTGCATGTGTAAAATCCATGCTTCATTTTGGATTATATACACTTTTTATTGAGAAAAGTGACGTTGCTGTGATTTTTTATTTTAGATGTGTTTTTATGTACTGACTTGAAATAAAAAAAAATATATTTGAATAAAAATTATTATACAGGAAAATGATGTACCAAGATTGAGTTTGAGTAAACAATTTTCAGAACTATCAATAGGTAAATAAATGAAGCATTCATCAATTGAAAAAATAAATATAACACATAGGCTATATTTTTGTAAACGTTTCACACACATGCCTGAAGCTGGAAAAGGATTGAAAAAGATCGACAAAAACAATCAATGCAGCGTCATTAAGGGACCCTATGGGAAAAAAAGAACGCATAAAATGTTATCTCAGTCAATAATGAAATAATAGCATTCTACATCTCCAAGTAGACATTTTAGAAAAAAAAGGTTTGAGAAATAATATTTTACCCCTTGTTCTGAGAAAAAAATTCCAAATTATTTTTTGTCACTTTATAGTAGCATATATTCCAAAAACTGACTTGCATTGGCTAGCGAGTCTAAAGAAAAAGTAATGGCGGAGACCCCTTCTTATCAAATGCCATCTCATCTCGGACTCTCAGATTTGGATTGAAAACCCCAAACTTAATTAGAGACCCCATATTTTTGTTAAAGACTCAATTTTATTTGGGATCTCTATGCTATCTCATCGAAGACCCCCCTATTCCATCAAAGACTTCTATATTTTTCTTTAATTTTTAGGTCTTAGACCTCTGGATTTTCATTAGAGACCGTAAGCTTTCTTCCCAATGGTTTTCTGTTGAATAAGAGGGTCTCCATTGAAAATTTAGGGGGTCTCCGACATAGATCCACGAAAAAAATATAATAAGCCTCCGATAAAAAAGGGGGAGCACCATTAAAAATTAAATAATATTTTATTTAGATTCTCAAAGATCTCGCGGAGGAATTCAGGTAAACATGTTGTCAATTGTTTCTTATGTGGGTTTAAAAGTACTACTCTAACATTAGAATAATGAGCTTTTTGTCAATATATTGAACATTTACGATGGGTTTTATAAGTAATCAATGGCCGAATTTATAGAATTTAAGCGGCGGTTTAAATTTAAGCCGCGGCTTAAATATGGTTTGTTCCACTTAAAATTGTATCAAATGTTTCAAGATTTAAGCCGGCGCTTAATTTAAACCGGGTTTTGGCAGATTTAAACCGCGAATCAAATTCGTTAAATTCCATCTCAAGACAACTATATTACAAAAAGTAAATAAGTTAGTTGATCTCTTCTTGTTTTAATGGCCAGTTATATTTGTTTTTAAAATTAAGTTAAATGTGTTTTTAGGCTGAATTCGAGACTTTTGATAAACAACGAAAAGCAATCATGACTGAGGGATCAATCTTTATAAAAGAGTACTTAATTTAAATGAAAAAAGAGCCTTTGCCACAAACTCTGATTTTCTAATCCCTTTATATCATTGCAACCCAATGGCGTAGAAATTAGATATTTCAAACTATAAGTTCTGTAAGATCAAATTATCTACGGTTAAAAAATCAAAGGTTTACTCCATATTGTTGCAAAGATAGGGTTATAAAACTCATTTTTGTGGCAACGTCTCAATTCCTTTACCAATATTCTATTTTAAATGTGCATTGTCAATTTATAAATAATAAATAATAATTTATTATTTAATTTTTATAAAATTAATGAAGTTAACAAGGTATTTATTTGAAATAAAATTATTATGATTTGAATATTACAAGTTACAGTTAAGACATGCGTCAGTTCCGGAAGAAAAAATGGTATTTAAACTTTTTCAACGATTCAAATTCTCAACTTGTTTGTTTTTACTTTGCAATGAACTGAAAAGTCGAATCTTAGAAATCTTGACTAAAAAAGTTTTTAAAAATGCTTTTCTTATAGTACGGCAAACAAGAATTTAAGTTGTCTCCCTGTATTTCTTAGTCCACAAAGTGGGTCACTAGACTAAGTTTAAATTTTTGTTGACATTAAGTTTATTTTTGAAAGTGTTGACATTAATCTTAGAAAAGGTTGAATTTCAGGATTTATACTATCAGATGCAGGTAACAAGACATTTAAAGTTTTAAAACAGAATCTAAAAAAATCCGCATTTCCGGCTGCTTGAATTTGTGGCCAGCAACGAATCCAATTTTTGTGACTAAATTTTCAAAATCAAACTGTAACTAGATTTTTCTTTTAAATTAGAAAAATCTCGAAAATGTTTTTAATTAAAAACTTCAACTTGTCTGTAATCTGGTTTAATGAGGAAAAATTATCCTAATTAAAGAAGAAGCTGTTTGACGTTTTTCAGATATATTGTTTACATTGGTACGCATATTCTAAAAGAAACCTGAAAATTCTAAAAATACACTTCTGGGCTTTGGGTCGGAAATAATAATTATTAGTCACGTAAGAATAAAACCGTTTGAATTAAAAATTTAAAATTTTTAATTGTTTTCTTCCTTTTAAGACAAAAAAAGAATATTGTATTTTAGAGGGCTAGAGTAGGAACTGCTGTTATCATTAATAATCTTGATACAGAGCAATCTCCGACTAAACATGATGTAGAAGTTATGGTGAGTAATACAAAAAAGCTAAAATCAGTTAGTTTTTAATTGGAAATGCAATGCAAATTTTGCAATTTCTGATGCAAACATTTACTGTCTGCCAATATGATTATTGAGTTTTCTGGTTTCTAAACAAAAAGTAAAAGAACGTGTACGAAAACATTTTGCTTTTCTCGTTACGCATTAAATGTTTAATTGGTCGTCCAATTGTCAGTTTTTATTATTAATTTTGCGTTTGGGTTCAAATCTTACGTTCCCGCTTTGAGCATAATCCGCCATTCATAGCAAATTTCACGTTCAAAACTTACGATATACAGGGTTACCCATAAAGAATAAGACTGTAAAGACGACCTAAAGCTCTAAAAATATGACAAATTAAAGCTTGTTTTTTGGTTTCTGTATTTAATTGAGTATTTTGATGGTTATCTAAATGATTAAACATAGAAATACCCCAGTTTTGGCCTACAAGAAACCCTGAATGCAAGAAAACGGACTAAACAAATTCCGTACAATCGTCTCTGAAGTCTCATCCGTTGTGGGTATCCCTGTAAATCATTAAAAACCGCATGTTTTTATTTAGATTTTACCTTATTAAAAATCTTATTTTTTACGAAATTGCGTGAATATCTGAAAATTTACATTGAAATGATATTTGAGTTTATGTCTCGAAATCAGGATTTGAAATGCTGTGGAGTGTTTCAAAATAGAGATATGTTTGAAGATGAAATCAATAATCCCCTAAAACTTGTTGTGGAGTCTTTTTTGGGTCGCAAACAACCAACTCAGAAAATTTTAAATGCATGGAGATTTTTCTTAAACTACTCCAAACTTTTTTAACTAAGTAAATATTCATTGCAAACATCTCAGGTTATATCTAATTAATATAAAAGCAAATCAAAAATAACATTTAAAAAGAATCACCCTGAAGGTTAAATATTTTTCAGGCTAACGTACTGGCAGATATAGGGTTTAATGTCGAAATTTATAAGGTAACAATATATTATTGTGAAAGCTAGTGATCACGAACCAAATGTGTAACAAATATTTTGAATATTTTAACTGACAGATCAGAAGTAAAAAGAATCCAGAGTCAAAATTATTCCGAAATCAAGATTTTTTTGTCCTATTCCATGTCTTTTTTGGACACAAGAAATTTCTTTTTATTCCAAAATCATTTAATGTTCATTCCAAAAGTTCTACAATTCTACATTCGCTAGAAGTTGTAAAAAATGTTTTAGCACAGATGTTTCATTGTCTATCTCAAAACCAACAAGTATTTTCAATTATTTTCCTTAAATTCTCCAGTATTTTCCTGCAATGCTACCTATTCATTTTCAGTCTCAATAATTACATTTGTCATGAAAGCAACAAAAAATATTTACTTATTTTACAGGCTGAATGTTGTTTTCCTCTTTCTCTCTAAAATAAAACAAAAAATATTTTAAAAGATTGTTTAGCTTTTTCTTCAAATCCTGTTAGCTGAATTCATTCTTCGTCATAAAGATTCTTGCGATATCTGTAATTTGGAATGTATTTGAAAATATGTTTACTCCTGTATAGAATTAAGTAGATGTAAAATAGAGATTTAATCATTTATTTTGCTCAAGGATTTAACCAGCCAAGGGATGAACACTGTAAAGCGAAAAATAACAACTGAATCAATGCATAGGGACTCAAACTGTTTTCTTTTACTTCTTATTAGGTAAATAATAATCAAATTTTTACGCAATAAAGCCCAAAAAATTAGATTGAATATTTTGATTCCTATGTTATGATATTTAGAAGTGGTCATTTTTATTTTTTTTTTTAAATCTACATTTGATCTATTCACATTTCGTCAACATAAATTTGTATAATCAATTGTGACAATTGGAACATTAGCAATAATTAAAATTTGTGTTGATTATGATCCAAATCAACGTTTTTTAATACATTTTGATCTTTGGGTTGACCCACTTCAGCTTTTGAGATTTGTTTCTGTCAAGAAGATTAAAAACAATCCCTCTATCTTCGTAATTTTATATTCAAAAAATTAGACTATTTGATCCGTAATAAATATCAAAAATCTGGGACCAAATTCAATGAATTGAAGGGGCCTGATTAATTTTTAATTGCCAATTTAAATCCTTCCTGAATCTATAATTTATAATCGGTTGTTCAAAATTTTAATCGGCATCTACTGCTGATTAGTTCATTGACATAGATTATTGAATTCGGTCCTGGGTTGCAAAGATTTACGGATCAGAAAATTTGAGTTATTTTGCTAAGTCTAAAAAGTAATATCTGATTTTTTAGTCATGGAACTGCGGACAACTTTTTGTTAGATAAGGTAATAATTGGAAAATTGTCAATCTAAACATATTTTATCGATATTCTGAAGTGCGCTAGAAATATTAATGTGTAGCTAACACAGCCATTAAACGAGATTTTGTCAACCATTAACATTAAGACCCCCCTTGCTATGCTATGCTATGCTATGCTATGATATGCTATGCTACGCTATGCTATGCTTTGCTATGCTATGCTATGCTATGCTATGCTATGCTATGCTATGATTTGCTATGCTATGCTATGCTGTGCTGTGCTATGCTATGCTATGCTGTGCTATGCTATGTGCTATGTACACCCTAGTGTACAGACCACAGTTGGGTCAGTACATTTGAAATCAGTCACTTTTTCCAAATAGTCAGTTGGCACCATCTTCGATATTTTTCAAACTTTAAATATTAAAATACCTTTGTGAGACATTACATAATTAGTAATTATTATACTCTGTTGACCTCCGTGTGCGAGCACTGAGTTCGTAAAATTTTGACCTCTGCAAAAAAAGTCATTTCAAATTACCATAACTTTTTTTCTATTTGAGATATCGACCTAATTTTAACGCTATTAAAAAGATAATGAATAAGGCTTTATTTGTTTGTTCATAAATAAGTTTCATAAGTGCAATCTTAATAATAGATTAATTACAAAGATAATCAAGTCAAATTATGTTGTTTTGCAAAGGTCAAAACTGTATAACCTCAGTGCAACACATACAGAGGTCAACAGGGTTTAAAAATTATTTGATTATGGGTCTTCTATTATTTACAGTTTGAAAAAAATCGAAGATGGTGCCTAAGGGGGCGACTAATTTCAAATGGATTGACCCAAATATATACTAAAAGCCGACTTCTTAAATATCAAATAAATCTTTCTTCTTTCATATTTAAAGGGAGTGACCGGCTGTGTAAGGTAGTTGAATGAGGACGCAGTGTTGTGGAAAACTTCTTTAGGATTCATTTGAGATATATAACACTTTTTAAAAGTCTGTAAATCCTGAGTTTGAGCGCAAATTCGACGTTCAAAACTCCTGATTTGGGGGTGGATACGCTTTCAGAATTATTTTAGCATTGATTTATTGACAAATTTCTTTTGTGAAATATGTTCCTAGCCATCTAATTAGATTACTGTATAATTTTTACTTTATTTTTCGTTGTCGTTATTTAATAATTAAAAAAAAACTAATTCTGAAAGCGTATCCACCCCCAAATCAGGAGTTTTGAACGTCGAATTTGCGCTCAAACTCAGGATTAACAGATCTATAAAAAGTTTAATATGTTTCAAATGAATCCGAAAGAAGTTTTCGACAACACTGCATACTCAGTTCAATTACCTTACATAGCCGGTCACTCCCTTTAACTTAGTTTTGATTTTCTAGAACTTGGTCGGTAAACCAAAGCTGTTTTTCATAGAAGCTTGCAGAGGGAAGGAGCAGAACCAAGGAATGGTTCTCATGTCTAAGGTTATTAATTTGTAAATCATGTTTTTGCTATAATATGTATTTGTTAAAAAAAAGTTAAATATCAAGAAATTTTTGTTTAACTTGTTTTTTTTTATTTCGGCACTCCCTCTTCTCCTTTTCAATTTGTGCCAAGCCCACTTAATTTTTTCAATTTAAAATCTAAAAAATGTGTTCTGAATATAATACTATGATAGAGGCCTTGGGTCCTTATAGACATCACTTTTAGATTGTATTAAATTATTAAAGGATATTAATTGAGGATTTCACAAGATAGACAACGGTTTTTTTTAAAGTATTACCAAGATGTTGAAAATTTTAGTCAGTTTTGCTTTTACTTAAAAATTTTAAAGCTAGTTCAAAATTATTAGTATCTCCTTCAATTAATTTAATTACAAACACAACAGGTTAAATACATTTTGATGAAACAGGTGTTTTTTACTCAAGTGATATGAGTTACCAGAATTATACGATTTAAAGGAACTGAGTGTTTGCCACAAACCAAAATGGTTTAAACCTTTGAAATTGTAATCTCATATTATTTAATCAAACAGAATTCATAGTTTGTAAATATCTAAGGTTTACCACATTGGATTGCAAACATAATGGGATTAGAAAATCAGAGTTTGTGGCAAAGACTCAATTTCTTTATCAAGAAATGGCCATTGTTTAATAAGAAACTAAACTTGATATAAAGTTTTATGCCGTTTTCACATGATGATATTTATACAAGTTCGTTGTAACTTCAGATATTTCAAACTTAAACTATTTGAATAAAGCATTGTTAATAGTTAGAAATTATGAAGATATGCGATATCAGGTTGCATGGTTGTAAGGATTATAAGGTTGTGTAAAAAAGTAAAAATGTTTCTTGTTTCTTCAGTCGAGTGCGCCTAAACCTGCACCAGCTGGAATTACCCTACCCAGTAAGCAGGTTAGTGATTAGAATCATGCACTAGATTATTCTTGTAAATTTAACCTTGTTAACCTAATGATATATTTATTCGATATTTCAATCCATCTTTAGAAATATTGAAAAAGGTTTCCAATTCTTTTTTGATCACAATCTCCTAGATACGACTGTTGACTGTAGTTTTTTTTACATAACTCAAAAAGTATTGGTCTGAGGCTGTTGAAATTTTCTGACTTTTCCTACATACCCAAAACCCTCCCTTTAGGCCGAAAACCGGGCTTTAATACTAACTGCCTGAGTCCTCAGGCACACTGCCTGAATGACTGCTTTTTCCTGTAACAAACTAAATCTAAATTTTTGCATATTTGAAATGGTATGGTCAAGGGCTTTTCAAAACTGTATAATTTTTCATTTTTTGGACAAATTTTTTTTGCAAACATTTTTACTATATAACTGGATTTTGCGATAAAAAATTCAATTTTTGCAAATTTGCAAATTTTTTTGCAGATTCTTAAAGTAGAGCACAAGAGCTTTCCAATGATGTAACATTTGTCATATTTGAACATCAAACATGGGATTTAGAGGGGGGGGGTCAAATTGACCCCCCCCCAGCATATCCTGGTTTTCAAGTACCCCAGCAGGGATAGGGTTAATTCCCCAATACTCTAACGATGTTATTGTTTATGAAAAACTTTTTTTTAAAATAACCATCAGTAATCAGTTGTATGAGTTTTCTTCTGCAATGGTAAACTAGGATGTGTTTGTTGGATTTGCAACTGTTCCTGGATATGTGTCTCTTACCGCATCAGGAGGTTCACCCTATCTTCAGGTTATCTCAATCTTTGTTATTATAATATAACAAGGATTGCAATTGTTGAATTAACGTTTCAGAAATTTTCTCTCGTGTACAGCCTCTATGGAGGGCAAATTTCATTTAAATTCTTGAAATAAAACTTTGTGAACTCCATAATTTAATCATACCAATTTCCAAACAATACAAGGCTTTTTCTGCTGCATTTTACAAATGCATATTTGGTCGCGTTATTTTGTTACTTTGGCCCAAAGTCACTTTGGGTAGGGGAAAAAAATAAATACGAGGCTTAGTACTATTTAATTTAAAATTTGATCCTTTTTGGGAAAATGATTTAAAAGACACTCCACAACACTTAACGATCTTCATTTTTTATTGAGTCCTTTAAAAGTGGTGATAATGATAATTGTGGATTAGATTTGACTTTGGGTGTGGAAAAAAAATAATACAATCATGGATTCTGCATACAAGGCTGACTACCATTTTCAAAATTTGATCCTTTTTTGGAAAATGTTAATTTTAGGATTTCTTTCTATCTCCATTATGAAATTTTGATTATGTCTTTTTTTTACTCAAGCCTAAAATGGGTACAAATACTTTCACAAAAAAGAAGAAATAATAATTTTATTTTAGTCAAAATTCTTAAAGAATTCAGGAAGAAATATTTTTTGAAAATACTTGTCCATTAATAAATATTCTGTTGTACATTTTAGGCTGTGTTATGTGCAAGGAAATTTAATTGCAATTAGAACTCTTTAATCGATCAAAGATTAGATACAGGGTGTCCCACAAAACATGACATTCAATACATAGTTATTTTTAGTTAGACAAATCTTTTGCTTAATTATATTTTACTTTGAAATCAATTTCAATATAACATGACTCTCATATAATATTTGTATTGATATTTGGTATCAAACAACTTGACAAATAATGGAAAAAGGCATTCTAAACTATTCACCAACTGTCATGTTTCGTGGGACACCCTGTAAGATAAAAAATATAACAGAAAATATTAGCAAACATTTTATGCAGCTTTAATTACAACATATTTTTTCAAATTTTACTTAATTTACTTTTTGTGTAAATTCTAAATTTTACATGTAACTGACTTTGCTTTGTTAACTAGACCTTGGCCAATGAACTGTCTCAGCATGCTTTAAGCAAAGATCTGTCCGATATACATCTTCTCGTAAAGCGGAAATTAGCAGGTATTAGTTAGGTAGTCAAACCTCACAAAGAGTCAAGAGGGACAAAATTGTTTAAAGTCATGTATGCTCAGGATGCTGAATGTTTAAAAATACATTTCTCTCGCTTAGCTTATGATAAGATTTGGATATCAACAGTTTGGGAACTCTAACACTTTCTTGAGCATTAGGGAGTAATGGACGGTTTCTGTCCTAAAGAAGCCGAGCATTATGGGGTATTGGGCGGTTTCTGTCCTAAAGAAGCCGAGCATAAAGGGTCTCCCATAAAATTCTGGGGGTCTCCAATGAAAATCTGGGGGTCTTTGACGAAAATCTTGGGGTCTCCAATAAAAATTCTGAGGTCTCCAATGAAACTCTGAGGGTCTCCCATAATAATCTGTGGGTCTCCATCAAAAATCTGGGATCTCTAATGAAAATCTGGAAGTCTCCAACAAAAATATGGGGTCTCCAATTAAAATCTGGGGGTCTTAAAAAAAAATCTACCGGTCTCAAAGAGAATCTGTGTTGTCCAACAAATTTATTTGGTTCTCCTATGAAAATCTGGGGGTCTGCAACAAAAATCTGGGGACTCAATGAAAAGTTGTGGGTCTCCAATGATAATCTGGAGGGTCACCAATGAAAAGTTGGGGTCACTAACGAAATGGTCCTAATGGTCGGTTTCTATAAGGCAGAAACCGACCATTACCCTTAATGCTAGGTTTCTGTAAGGCAGAAACCAAGCATAAGCCTTAATGCTCGGTTTCATTAAGACAGAAACCAAACATTAGGGGTAATGCTAGGTTTCTGTAAGGCAGAAACCAAGCATTAGCCCTATTGATCGGTTTCTATAGGGCAGAAACCGACCATTTCCCCCTAATGCTCGGTTTCAAGGGCAAGAACATGTTTCAAAACCCCCAACTGTTACATGTATCAAAATGGGGATAAAATATACGAAATTAAAAGTTGAATTCATAAATGTTGGAATTAAAAAATGGATCTCGAACTAATTAGTTTTTTGAAAAATCGATACAAAAAACATGAATTTTACAGGCTCAATTCACAAATTGACATGTTTGAATTTCTTTGTTACTTGACGCTTATTTCATTTGTGAAATTCGAAATATCTTATGTGGTCACGGGTTATAGACATTCTTTTTCTTTTGTCTTAAACAGATTATTTCTCGTAAAAATAAGGATATGAAAAATGTTACTAGGAATGAAGTTGGGACCTGAGGGGGTGACGCAAGGTGCTGAGGAGCGATCAAGTCTACTTAGGAATACCATTTGTAAACCTTTTATAAAAACTTTTCTTAACAGACTTATGCTTAAATTACTGAATTAAGTTTTAGATTTTTATTAACACTTTTAATTTTGAAAACTGGTATAACTTAGTAAATTGATGTTCTCGAAATACAATGGAAAATATAAGGTATTAAACAAAGTAGCAGATGAATAGATAAATACAGATTAATTGGGGTTCTTGTTTACTTAAAAATTAATGACGTTGTGATGACAGAGAGGGTCATTTCCGATACACAACAATTCCCCTTAAACCTTTATCTGATTAATAATGCTGAAGGTTTTTTCTACATCGTGTCTATAGCATAAATCCGGGAGCACCTTTTGATGAGCCGCAGAAAAAGGATTGGTAGCTCAACAATATATTTTTTGATTCATTAAAGCTTTTATGAATAGTGGATACCATTGTGAAACGGACATGTCAGGGTGTAAAGAGAGGTTTAGTATTTTTCTCGACAACTTGGAAATTAATGGATCTCGATTCTCGTGGTCTTCGATATCAGTATCGTAGGGCTCGGAGTTGGAGGCCATTTTCTTGTCTTTGATAATATTCCTAAAATATCTTTTTACTTTCTGAATGTTAGGGATCTATAACCGATGGAGGTAAATCTTGGTCATGGTTTTCACGATCTCCAGCAGAACTTTTCAGATCATCATCATCATCCAGACTAGACTCTTCACAAGGTTAGTCTTAGTTGTGTATGCTCACATATGAAAACAAAAAGTTTATTTTATTCAATCTCAAGAGAGTTGTTACCCGATTTGTTGCTCAAAATTTTTCGAATCTGTGCAATAAAAAGTGTTCTAATGTGTTTAAGAATAATCATAGATTTTAGCAAATTATTATTTGATTTATTTCATACGATTTGTAAAAGTCACTGGCCCTCCCCCCCCCCTACCAACAAAACCAAAAATTCTTATTCATGTAATATCCTTGTACATGTATGTATTTATTATTTAATGTCCTATTGTGTTATCATTGGGAGAAAAATATGCACATGGTTTATTAAAATTCAATAATTTAACTATCACTTAATTAATCATCAGGAGCAACATAAATTCAGACCTAGAACTAACAAGCCTAAGTAACAAAAAAGTATTCATTATTTGCCGCGAACTCAAATTTTCTAATTCGTATATCTTTGCAACCTGATAATGTAAACCTTTGATATTTCAAGCTTAGACTATTTAATCTGTAAGAGTTCATAGTTTGAAATATTTAATGGCATACACCACTGGGCTGCAAAGAGATATGGAGATTAGAGTTTGTGGAAAAGACTCAATCCCTTCAGGCAAAAAACATAATATTCCATGAAAATAAAAAGTTCTGAGCTCTTGCCATAAAGAAGATCTAAATTTCTAATCCTTTATTTTTGCGACCCAATGCTATAAAACTTAGATATTTTAAAATTATACTATTTGATCTGACAAAAAATTCTAATCTTTTATTTTTGCGACCCAATGGTATAAATTTTTGATATTTTAAAATTATACTATTTGATCTGACAAATTATGTATGAAAAATTTAAGTTCTTTAACATCAGGTAACAAAAATAAAGGGGTAAGAAAATTAGAATTTGTTGCAAGTGTGCAATTCCTTTTTATATTTTCGATAAACAGTTGTAAAATATGATAGAAATATTTGAAAATTAGGTTTGAGTAGTAGATCATCCTCCCCAGCATCAAGAGTGGATATTTCTAAGGTTTAAATCAATTTATCAAAAAAGAATTATAAGCTGTACTTAAATTTCTAATGTTTTGTGTTATTTCTGAAAGCAATTAGACTATAAGTATTTCTCTTGTGTATGTGTGTGGTATCAAAATAAATGTAACGTACTTTTTAATCTTAATCTTTTAAATTTTCTTTAGGAAGTCGGCTCTCATGCTCTGACTAGAGGAAAAGCTAATTTATCCAAGGGTATTATTTAATTTTCTCTCCTGCTTCTTTAAAGTAAATAGTAAATACTTTTCAACTAAAATGCTTTTGATTGAATTTGATAATTATTTTTTTCCCCCTTATAAAAATGTTATAATTTTGAAAGAATGTTTTTTTCTTTTAAATCTTTTACCTTTCTTAGATAAAACCAGACCTAGCAGTGAAATATTTACTCAACAAACCAATATCACTCAGGACCGTCCTAGGTATTTTTTATAGAACATCTTAAACTTTTATAAGACAAGTAATTTCAAAACATAATTACTACAATTAGATCCATTTTCTTCTCACCTGGATTATCACCCACATCTGTGTCAAGATCATCCTCTTCTCCTTCTGCAGTTGCTGCATCAGCTCATCGCAGGAAAATTCATTTGTCATTTAGAGATTCAATGCTTTCTTGAGTTCGAGTGTTTTTTTTAGGGACTGTTTACTTACTGCAGGGCCAATTTTTTTGTTAAGTATTCAATGGTACCTAATTAAGATTTGTAGACAGAGCCAAATCTGGAGATTATTAAGCAAATTGAAATTGTCACGCATGACTCTAAGTGTGTGAAATTTTTTGTTTTAAACGTAAATTTTTTATATCGTTGTTTTACATTTCTTTATTTGATCTAAATTAGTCGCTGAAATTACACTTTCTGTACTAACTGTGAATCAAATATATATAAACGTTCTCATAAAAATTCGATCAGGATTTTGCCAATTAAACATTCCATAAAGGCAACATTTAGGAAATTTTACATCTTGTATTCTTAATTTATAATTGTTTTCTTAACTTAATCAAATGAATGTATACGTCAGTTTTGAGAGTTCTCTTAGAACTGAAACAGCTTGTACAAAGGTATGTTTTTACTTTAAATCACCTTTGTCCATCTTCCTCAATTGAGATAAAACAATTTTCCAAATTGCCATGAAAAAAGAACGGAAGCTTTAATTTTGGAAAAATGTCACGTCACATAAAAAAATGTCGTGGTTAAAATGAATAGATAAAATGCGAGACTTATTTTATGGTTTAGCATATGCTAAGACTTTTAATTAAGGTTTAATTAAGGTTAATTAAGGTTGTCGTCTTGAGAGTAATGATGGGCAATAGCTAGATTTGTTTTACAGAAACTTTAAATATTTTTAGACTTTTAAAAGGTTTTACGTCAATCTGAGAGGAGTCCAACGATTTAAAATTGTATTTTGTAGAAGTTTGCTTTTATCAAATATGCAAATTTGATCGTAGGTGAAAATATAAGGCAAATAACTAACTAAAAACTATCTTTTTTTCCTTATATTTTCTTCTGGGATAACAAATTTGCATGTTTGATAAAGCAAACTTCAACAAAATAAGATTTTCAAATGTCTGAACCTTCTCATATTGTCGTAAAACCTATTAAAAGTCGAAAAACATCAAAAGTTTCTGTAAAACGAATCTGGCTATTGCCCAACCCTAATTGAAGGATGACCTCACTCTCCACTAAATATACCATTTCTCCGGTCCGTGTGCTAAAGTTGTCTTTTAGGAAAAATTATTTTGGAAGAAATTAATGGGAGTCTAGGGTAGAAATCATCTTTGAAGATAAAAAGCGAATGATATTTTATGGCTTGCTGCTATTAGTCAACCTTATTACGGCTGGGGGGGGGGGTCCCGGGGACCCCTCTTGACGTTTTTTGGAAGTATTGGTCTGAGGCTGTTAATTTTTTTACTTTTTATCTAACACATGCCCTTCACTTCAGGCTTTAAGCGGAGCTTTAATACTTACTGCCAGAGTCACCAGGCATACTGCCTGAATGCCTTATTTTACCTTTACCCGACTAAATCTATATTTAGACCTACCTGATGTCATTGGATTTCGACTTTTATAGTTCTTTGGAAAGCCTTCAACAAAAGAAAGCAGATCGCACAATTTCTGCGAAAAAAATGCTCAGATGCCATAAAAAGAAAATTTGCACATTTTAAGTTTTCCTTAAATACAAGTTTAGTTTCTGAAAATTTTTCAATTTTACAATTTTTTGCAGATTATCAAAGTAGAGCCCAAGAGCTTTCCAAAAGTGTATCAAATGTTATGGATTTGTATCACAATAAGGAAATAAAAGGGGGGGGGTTTGTGGGACCCCACCCAAACCATTTTGGGTAAACTAGACGTCAGCCTGAATAGGGTTAATTTTCTTTAGATTAATATGGGTTTGGATTTTTAAAAGCACCATCAAAATCTCTGCAGCTTCCAACACTCCAAATTGTATTCTGTTTAAGTTAACTTTCATTAAAAGGAAACCAAGATAAGTTTTTATTCGTTTTTCAATTGTTTGCATATATCTTCTCTTAGGGTTAAAATTTGGCAATTTAGGAAAGTAAACGCTTAAAATAAACAATGTTCAAAATTTGTGAAATTTTTTTTAATTTAAAAAAATTAAAGTTTTAAAAAATAACCAAATAATTGGCCTTTTACAATAAAAGCATCTTAATATCGAAATTTTTCATCTTCTAGAAACCTTCCACAATATGAATTTTACTTCAATTAATAATTTTTTCATTTCAGAGTACTAATGTTTACACTATAGAGGTCAACAGTACAGATATAGAGGTTAAAAATAAGAATTGTGAATATTATATTATAATTAACAAATTTGCATATTCTAAGTTTAATATTTAAATGTGTTTAGGCTGGGTTGAACTTGTTGTTAAACAAGGTAGATTTAATTTTAAATTTTAGATTGTCAAAAAAGGCTGCTATTTAAATTATGCGGTCATTTAGACAAAAATAGAGCTTAAAACTTGGGATATGTTGGGAGTCTAGTAAAATAGAGCTTAAAACTTGGGATATGTTGGGAGTCTAGTAAAATAGAGCTTAAAACTTGAGATATGTTGGGAGTCTAGTAAAATAGAGCTTAAAACTTGGGATATGTTGGGAGTCTAGTAAAATAGAGCTTTAAACTTGAGATATGTTGGGAGTCTAGTAAAATAACTAGTAAATCACTTAGACAACACTCATTGTAAGTCGGATCTAACTTTGAAATTAAAGACTCAGGGATTTAGACTGGAGACTGCTTTAAAACCATGGCCTCTGTTAGAAATCAGAATTATTAGCATAAGAGTCTTCGCATAAGTGTAAAAGATTTTGTTCATGGATGAAAAATGTAAAAATTTTTAGATGTTTTCATAGACCTCTAAAATGTACAAAAATTATTTGTAGATTATCACACAGGAACCAGATTTATACAATGAATAGTGAGATAAAATTACACCACGTAGAGTGCACCAAGACGAAATAATGTATAGTCTGTGCACTTTATATATTTCTTGCTATTCATTAAATAGTGTCACAGTTTAAATTTGAATTTTATATCTACATACTTATATGATACCATGTCATTTTATGCTTTTTATAAAGGTTAAGGAGGTTTATGGAGGTGAAGGAAAAATCAAAATCAAGAAAAAAAACAAGGTGAGAGAAAGAAAAAATAATTCAACACCTCTAACCCTAAATTGGTTTAATTTTGGTCGTATACGCGGTATAATTAACCCCTCTTATTCATTTACCTGAAAAAAACTTTAAATTCAGACACCCCCCCCCCGCAACCGGCCACTTTAGGGTTAAGAACATTCCATTACATGTTTTTGTTTACAATAGACGAATAAAATAAAAGTAAAGTAAAATGAAAATAACACAATGAAATATATATAAGTAGTTAGATAATTCAATAAAAATTATGATATTTATTGCTTAGGACAAAATGTTTTCATTCAAGTATAAAGGCCCAGAAAGAGCTGCAAACCTGCTAGAAACAGCTCTTCAGAAAGTCAAGTAATGATAACTTAAAGCATCTAAATAGTAATAGTTTTTTTTCCGTTTTCTTGAAGCTGCTTTACACTTTTAGAAATATTTGTCATCTAACAACATATTTTGGAGCACCGGAGCCAAATTTACCTTACTCGTGGTTTATTGGACGATTTAACGAGTCCGGGGAAGAAATCATCATCATTGGAGTACCATTGGGGCCCCTCTTTAATCGAAGTCCCCCAGATTTTCATTGGAGACCCCAAACTTTTCATCGGAGACCCCAGATTTTCGTTGGAGACCCCAGATTTTCGTTGGACCCAAAGCTTATCATCAGAAACCCTAAGCTTTTCATTAGAGACTCCAAGCTATTCATGAGTTCCTGGATTTTTAGTGGAGACCACAAGTTTATTATCAAAGACCCCCAGATTTTCATTGCTGACCACAAAAGCTTTTCATCGGAGACCCTTAGAATTTCATTGGATACTCTGAGCTTTTCATTGGAAATACCAAGCTCATCAGTGGAGGATATTTGCATTGGATACCCCATGCGCTCCGATATTAATTTGGGGGTTTCCAACTAAATGCTAAGGTTCTCCAAGGGAAATCTGGGGAACTTCAATGAAACACGTGGGGTCTCCAATGAAACGGTGGGGTCTTCAATAAAAAGATTGGGGTCTCTGATAGTAAGCTTGGGGTCTTCAATAAAAATCTGAGGTCTCCAATACAAATCTAGGGTCTCTAGTTAAAAGCTTGGGGTCTCCAACGAAAATCTGATGTCTCCAATGAAAAGCTTGGAGTCTCCAACGAAAATCTGATGTCTCCAATGAAAAGCTTGGAGTCTCCAACGAAAATCTGATGTCTCCAATGAAAAGCTTGGGGTCTTCAATGAAAATCAGGGGTCACCGATGAAAAGCTTGGGGTCCATTAAAATCTATGGATCTCCAAAAATTACTTAAATATTACTGTTCTCCCTCCTTTACTGTGAGAATTATGTGACACTGTAGAATAAATAATTTTCCTAAAGATTACTGAGATCAAATGGAGAAAATTAGCGCACTTTAATCTTAATTTTCTTTACACAAAAAACATTCTAAATGGGCTTCTTGAATCTTGAATGTTGGTTTGATAGATCTTCTTCTGAAAGAATTTGCATTAATTATGTTTTACAAGTCAGACCCAAATAGTTTTTGAATTCTTTGAATGTTTTATTACGGCGACTTTTTCTCTGTGTTGAACTTGAGAGTGAGTATCTTAGTTTAAACTGGTTGTTCTGCAAACCCGCGGGTCCAAAGCAGTTTAAAAAAAGTTTTTTTTGGTGAGTTTTCAAAAATCGAATTAACCAAAATTTGAACCAATTAAGTTGATCTATTTCGACGTTTATAAATATATCTGTTTCTAGGGAGTTGAATTCCGCTACTTTTTAAAGCTTTAGAAGTATGACGATGCACAAATTCTATTCAATTATTTTTGTTACAGGGAACTTCAAGATAAGGGTCCACTGTGGAGATTCACCCAAACACTGGAAGTCACAACACTAAAATAAAAGTGTAAACTTATCTTTAATATTCATGCAAATATCTGCAGATAAATTGCTTTTAATTTCCCAGTTCCTTTCTTTTGATTATGATATTACAAGAGAATTCAAAATTTACTGTATGAAAAAAAGAATCGGGTTTTATCAAAGCTCTGAGAACGTTAATTATAGAAAAAAATTATTATGAATAGAGTAAAATGTCATTCATTGATTAAATTGTGCTCTGGTTTCTAGAAATAAGCTTGATTCTTTTAACCATCTAAATTTAGTACAAACCTGAACTTATTCTAAATCAAAAATATTGTTTATTTAAAAATGTAATTGTATGAAATATACGAAATATTGTACTGTAAGCTGAGAATTTTAAAAATAGATTTTTTTCGCTTTCTTAACTTTTGTTTTAATCAGTGAATTCTTTAGCATCTCTATTCATTAATTAAGGGACTTCTGATGATAATAAAAAAGGAAAAATTTATATGAAATGTTTTTTCCTAAGATTTGGGAAATCCAACAGATCCCATGGAAAGGAAAAGTATAAAATTTAAACTTCGAATTTTTTATTTAGTATATAATTTATTTTTGCGATAAAAGAATTTCGTATCGAATTTTAAAGAGTCTGGTCAAAATGAAACCAATTAATTTTTTACATAAATTGTCAGACATGTCATTTCAGAGGACATCATTTCATGTGATTTTGAAAAATGAAATAGTGAGTAAAAATACTTAAACTTACTAAAGATTGAATACAAGTATTAATTATAATTTTTGCAGAAGTGTACACGTACAAATTTAATTCTGTAAGGACAGCTTAAGCAAGTAGGATTCAAAAATTCTTACTTATTTGTATTTTATAACAATAAAAATTTTTATGTTATTTCTTCAATGTTTTCATCCGAATTTTAAATGTTCTCATGACATCATTTAGCTATTAATCTTTTTTCTTTTTCTACTCATTTAAGCATTTAAAAAACCTATTTTCACACAATCAGATTATCCAGTGTCACATGTAGGGTTGTTAATCGTTTTTGAAAACGATCATTAAACGATCGTTTTTTTTTCGTTTTCCTATCGTTTTTTGTTTCGTTTTCCGATCATTTTAAAAACAATCGTTTTAAAAACTTTTTAAAAAAACGATCGGAAAACGAAACAAAAAACGAAAAAAAATGAAAACGTTAGCATCCCTAGTCACATGTAAAAATTAAACCTTTTCAAACCTTTTCCAAATATCCTAGCCGAAATCTGTTGTTCATATGCAAACAAATTCCTTTTTCAAGGTTTGTAGTTTCAAACTTTGGAAAACCATTACGAAATAAATTTAAACTCACTTTTTTTAATATCATTCATTACAGAAAATTCTTTCATTTGTTTGTTTTCTTTACTATTTATTGAATGTTTAACTCGTGTTCACTGAGTGTTCAGTGTTCATTGTGCTACATGTATAGTGTGTTACTACAGTGAAAAACTTGGAAAAGAAACAATTACATTTGTGCGCATTTATCCATATTCAAACTTTGCTAGTCTGTCCAATAAACGTCAAAATGTCTGAACCGATCGAGCCCAAATTTTGTGTGGGACCTCGTGTGACCCCAGGAAGGTTTATGGATGATCAAATTTTCACAAATTGGCCTCTCACAAAATTCAATTTTTGAAAATTTTTAAAATCCAAGAATTATTTTTCATAAAATTTGCAAAATTTGGTTTAGTTTTTTATTTACACTGTACACAAATTACAATTAAAACAAAAGATGGGCACGAAGCGCCCTAAAAACCTAGTATTGTATATATGTTTATATCTCTATTTTCTACATACATTGGCTGATTGGGCAATTTAATGCTGCACATTTTATTAAGTATTCAGAGAGGGGTTGTTAACCGCAACTATTGAGATTAGGAAAACAACTTACTGCTCAAAGATGTTTCTGAGACCCAGAATGATAAAAACTTTTAGTGAAATATTTATCACGTTTTCCTGTTGATCTTATTCTACCTAGGATCAAACAGGTACAAACGCAACCGAATGAGAATGCAAAATGAGCCTGTTTAAGCCGCAGCGCTCAGTCCAAAAAAATTTTTACCTAGCCTTACCTGGAATATGTACTATTTGTATGTCATAACAAATTTGATGACCACAATGCTCGGATCCTAGCCTGTATCTAGATTTGTGACTACAGCGATCGGCTATGGCGGCTCTTTAAAAATTATTCAGTAATGCTCTTTTCTTCTGAATATAGATATATACGAAACTAGAATAAATTCTTAGTATTTTTTATTTGTCAACCATTCTATTGCGTGCCGACATTAAAAAATGTGAACATTTATTAATTTGAGTGTTTAAATTTTCGCTAAATCCTCAGTTACATTTGCTATAATACTTTTGCCATAAATACATTTGCCAAAGTTACACTTGCCATAATTGCACTTTCCAAAAATACTTTTGCCATAAGTAACACTTGGCATAAGTTACACTGCCATAATGGTTACACTTGCCATAATACCACTTTCCATAATTACGTTAGCCATAATTTTCTAATTCTTACAAAGATTTAAACTATTTTTTATAATGCGCCAAATTTACTAATGAAAATTCCCGATTTTAGTTTTCTGACATCGCTGCCGGGAGAGCTGTAAAAATGAACACTCATAAGACTGGTAGAATTTAGTGCCATAATTTGCACATGTTTAAACTTCCGATAAGCAGAAATATATCAAAACATTTTGTATTCTTCAGTATGTTTCCGATGAACTTTTTTGTATTCCAAAGTCCAAAATCCAACGAATCGATCTTTCTGATTTCTTAGAAATCTTTGAATATTTTATAATTATAAATCATGTGAAAATTACCACCGTCATTCCGAATTTCTGTATGGGGTGTAAGGACATTATTTTGATTTTTGTAAAATTTTAAAAATTCGAGAAAAAAATTATAAATCAGCAAAATTTTTATTAATGTTTTATCGAAGAAAAAATGCTAAAAGATTGAGTAAAAATTAAAAGTTGAAATAGAAGATGGGCCTAAAACAATACAATACAATACAATATTTTTAAGTTTAGAAATTAGAAATTAGAAATGTTGGGAAACTCTGAAATGATGCTAATGCAGTGATCATAATTGTATTTTGCTTGTATTTTGAGGGCTGCTCTTTTTAGCTGACAAACATACATACATGCTTTTTCCTTTCCTACTGGTTCCTTCAGTTCTACTTACTTACTTAAACAGAAACTTGTCAATAAAATAAGATGTATACTTTATTAATACTTTAAGGGATGTTTTAAAACAGAAAGAATATTCTTGTAAGATTTAAGCTCCTTCATTCAGTGTGTAATAATACCATTGTTGTACATAACAGGGTTAAACTTTACACAACTAAGTTTGTACAATACTTTGACTAGATGTCTTGGAATGACCGAAAAGGGCCATCCACCAAATTTAAAGGGACCCTCAGCATAAAGCGTTTTATGCCCGATTCATATAATAAAGAAAGAAAACAATTTAAGATTTTCATATATAAAGCCAAGGATAACTCAATCATTTTTGTCCAGACAATTGTTTAAATCATATGATAAATCATTAGTGAATCTGACAGGATATTTTATAAATAAGAGTCACTCTAAATTAAGTCTACAGTCCGTTCAAGGCTCATTCAAATAATTATTTGTAAAAACTATAGTGCAATAAATTAGCCATAAGTTCTCATAAATTGAGAATAAGTAGGTTTAGCTTTAGTGTTGGCAGATATTAAAGCATCGAGATTCCTTTCCACAAAATTTACATTGAACTGATTCGGGGTGAGCGTTGCACCGAGGTTCCCATCGAGAGATGGAACATCTCCGATTGCTTCAATGTCGAAAACATGAAGTATGGATGTAAAAAAAAGCTGAAGTTCAGTTTCTGCCAATTTATCACCTAGGCACATCCTTTGTCCTGTGCCGAATGGGATAAACTGCTTTGGCTTTACAAGGTTCCCCTCTGAGTCAAGAAACCTTTCCGGGTTGTACTCCTCTGGGTTCTCCCAGGCCTCAGGGTCCATGTGGATAGCGTAAAGGTTGGGAACTACGTGGCTGTTCTCAGGGATGGTGTGTCCTTCTAACGAGACAGGCCTGTAACGGAGATAAGGGTAAGAACGAGCAACTATATAACTCAAGGTTGAGAGGAATGAACTGTGGCAGGGGTCAAGGATACTACACAGCGTGGATCAACCCATTATTGGCACAAGGGGGAGGGAGGTAAGAACTTTTGCAGGTTGGAACCAAATGGGAGGGGGGGGGAGTTAGGTTGAAATAGCAAGAACATTAATTTTAATGAAATAATTAGATTTAAATCTTTACCTGGTATTTGAATGAGTGGTTCCCAAAGGAACTGCAAGCGATCTTCTCATGGATTCGTAAATGCAAGCTCTAGAGTAGTTTAATCGAGACATATCATCAAGACATGGCAGTCTGTTCCCGCCAACAACCCTCTCCAATTCTTCCTGAACTTTTCTTTTGATCTCCGGGTTCCGGAGCATGTGGATAATCGTCCAAAGCAAAGTAGTCTTGACAGTTTCAAACCCGGCAGAGAAAAGATCAACAAGAACCTGTTGGAGTTGAACTTCAGGTTCCTTAGACTGGAAAACCTCTTCTGTAGTCCCGTTTTCTCTTGTTTTCTCAATCTCCAGTAGATAAGAATCCACTAGGTCTCTGGGAGACTTAGAGTCAAGACTTCTCTTATGCTCTTCAATTATTTCAGCGACAAAGTTTAAAAGTTCTTCTCTATTTTTTTTCAGCTTGTTACACACCTCCGACATAGCTGGGAACATTTTTATGAACGGAAGAAACATCATAACTCCCGTCAGTTTAAACAATCGGAAGCCCTCGTCAAAGAATTGTATAAACTGTTTAAATCTCTCTTCTCCATGCTTAAACCTAGTACTCATGATAATGGAACAGATAACATTGCTAATGGAGCAGGATAAATATGCAGAGGGATCAATTCCTAGATTTTTGGTTCCCACATCCTCAGTGTATTTTGATCCATTGTGGATTGCTGTAAGACAACAAAGGACCTCATGTGAAACTCTCTGTTCCATTTGATCTCCAATGTTACCCCAGAATTTTAAACCAAACTTGTGCTTGTGAATAAAACTTCGCTGAGACTTCCAAAGCGCTCCGTCTGAGGTAATTAAACCTAGAATAAAATTCAAGTTAGTAAATGTCAATACAAAACCATCAAAATATTCGATTTGGCAAAAAGAATTGAAATTTAATTTACCATATCCTTGGCAGATGGAGTCTAGAACAGATTTTGGTCTAGCCGTAAATTCGTGTTGAGAAAAAGCTTTCTTGAGTAAATTAACATCGTTGATTACAACAACCAACTGTGATCCCATCCTGACACTCATCAGTTTTCCATACTGTTGGGCAAAATCGTACATCTGCAGGTGGAACGGTTTCTTAAAACTAAGCAAAGAACCAAAAATTGGTATCCCAGTAGGTCCAGGGGGTAGAGATCGAAGGTAGAGGAAATATTTTGTTATGTAGATGACAAATAGAAATGTGAAAAATAAAACTGCTGTGGTGAATGTAAACTGTTCAAGAACGAACATGATAAGTTGCTCCGTGACACCCATTCTGTAAACTCGTAACTTTCTCCTTTTCTTAAACTTTATAACAGTTGGAACTGTGTTCTTAGCCCTCCGACTTGTAAACACGTAATGATCAAAACTCACTGTTTGTCTATCCCTTATAGAGAATTTGAAGCCCGCCGGTTGAGAGTCGATTTGCGGGTGAAACGTGCGCAAAATGCCGCACCGCGCCGGTTCAATGGTTCGCCCAAAAGAAGGGGGGGGGGTCGTTTGGTTTAGGGGAAGTCCCGATGCAAATGACGGAGAGTGGGGAAAGACGGGACGGTACAGTGAAATTGAGAAACTTACTGTCACACGGACAGTTTAGCTGTGGACGAGAGGGAGAGAGGACGTTTGCATGCACTGGAGGACAAATCTGATTCAACATCTTCGTTGAATTTTTCTCATTTATATAATCAGATGCTGATAATCTTGTTTAATCCTGTTTTTATTTTTCAAAGTTTTTAGGTTCTTGAAATTGTTTACTCAGAAAATAATATAAGAAAAAATGTAATCTTTTAAGTTTTAAAGTGGTTCGTTTTTATAGATGATTTTTTCATAAATATATTTTAATATGTTGCTTTTTGAATATATGGAGAAAAATAAATAAATTCATTTTCTGTAGTTGTAAGTTTAATTATTAACTTAGCTTGTACACTGTATATGAAAAGTATGGTGAAGGTTAAACATCAAATTATCTATAGAACAATCTGAAACAGAGAGAATAATCTGGATAATAAAGATGAATTTATAAAGAGAATGCGTAAAACTGGTGTTTTTTCAAATTTAATTGTACGAGATATTTTCTAGATCCTTGTTTTTGAAATCTTTGAAAGAGATATAATAGTTTGTGACGAACTTGTTATTTTATAATGTACAACGAGAATGTTTAGATATAAAATGAACCGGCCTCTGAATTATTCAGATCTCAAATTTATTTCTAAAACATCATAAAGGAATTGACTCTTTGCCACAAACTCTGATTTTCTAATCCCAATATCTTCGGATTCCAAAGTCGTATAAACCTTTGAAATTTCAAACTATGACTTTTGTTAGATCAAAAAATATAAGTTTGAAATATCAAAGGTTCACGACATTGGGTTCCAAAGATATTGGGATTAGAAAATCAGAGTTTGTAGCAAAGAGTCAATTCCTTTGAAATAAACTTTAAAATAAATGTGTAGCAAATTATAGCATATGTAGCGTTTTTGTAAGGTAGCGTTTTTATAGGGTAGCGTTTTTTTAATGATAGCGTTTTCATAGTATGACCTAATTTTCTACAGTTTCTATAGTTTCTAAAGTAATTTACAGTGTTTCAGTGACTTATTCTATTAAGAAAACTATACTCTTTATTCTGCAGGCCTTTTTAGTGGGGTTTTACACTAATTTGTGGGCATATTTAATATTTACCCCCAACATTCTTACAACTGCCCATACTGTCCTACTGTAGGGTTAAAAACGATCATTAAACGATCGTTTTTTTCGTTTTCCTATCGTTTTTTGTTTCGTTTTCCGATCATTTTAAAAACAATCGTTTTAAAACTTTTTAAAAAACGATAGTTTTTAAAATGATCGGAAAACGAAACAAAAAACGAAAGGAAAACGAAAAAAACTATAGTTTTTCAAAAAAATGAAAACGTTAACATCCCTAGTTACAAGTGCCTATGTTTAATTCCTGGCCGACCATTTATCTTGTATCTGCCCCCCCCCCCCCTCCCAATATTTGACATGCTCATTTTTTGGTTTCAAGACACTTTTAAAACAGATTTTTATTAAATGTTTTTAAAGATATAGAAGGCATATATGGTTTACTGGTCGAAATACTTAAATAGCAAAAATAGGTTTAACTAGGCACGTCTGATTAAACTACTCGACTGCACTGATTAAAGTGGATCTCAGCGGCTTAGCGATATATTTAAAATTTAGCCGAACATAGCTGAACTCCTTTGCGCTATTTAATTTATCAATTCCGACCAGAGCTCGGTTTAAAAAGAATTTCTGGATTAAACGGAGTATAATTTAACTTTTTAAAGAATATCATCGAGTGCGTAAATAAATCTCTTAGGAGAAACATATTGAATACTATTATATTAGTATATTAAGAATTGGAACCAAAAGTTCATATTGGCTCGGGTTGTTAATGGTAAAAGATCATCTCTACTGATCTTGTTTAGTTGAAATTTAGTTGTATATATTAAAATTACAGTGCTGCAATAGCACATTTTTTACCTCATCAATTAGATTAAAGGGACAGTAAAGGAAAAATGAAAGGGGGTATAGGCTGAAAGCTAATCACTTTAGCTCTTGATCGCGGCCCATGAAAGTTTTATCTGATGTTCCTGTCTCGAGAAACTGATATACAACTGTGTTAAAATTATACGAAAATTAATATATATAGAATTTTGTATAAAAGTAGTAGGTTTAAACAGATCATATTCAGCAAATAAGCAACCAATCTGAAAACGATGATATCCCAGAGAAAGCTAATTGTAAATTAGGTTTACTTATATATTTGTTATTTCTATTTTCAATAGATTTCATTCATAATATTATTTTTACGTCTGTATTACTTGACCAGAAATTCCACCAATGGCAGTGCAGTAAAGTGGTCACGTGATACAGGCGGAGACACGTGACCAGTATACTTCTCTGCCATTGGTGATAGTTCTGGTCACGTGATTTAAGTTTCAGATTTTCAAAATTTTACATATATGAATTTTCGTGTAATTTTAACACAGTTTTATATCAGTTTCTCGAGACAGAAACATCAGATATAACTTTCATGGGTCGCGATCAAGAGCTAAAGTGATTAGCTTTCAGCCTATACCCCCTTTCATTTTCCCTTTACTGTCCCTTTAAAATGTAAATTGAAATAACAGTATTTCAGCTAAACATGTATATTTATATATATCTGCCTGTTTTCTTTTGTATCCAATAAACGTCAAAACTCCCGGAACACTTTTTTAAGAAATTGAAATAGGAAAATCTGTTAAATTTTTAATCTTTATGAATTAAAGGAGCAGGATTTTAAACCAAAAATTATATTTAGAACCCAACCATGTCTAGTGTCTTCTATGTTTATTTGGCTTGTCTGTGTGTTTGTGTCCTATTGCCGTCAAAAATTTAAAGGTTATTGGTCGCTCAAAATTTTGAATATTTTGTACGTCTACGAATAAGAAAGAAATAGGTGTGTGAAGTTTCTAGAGTAGGAAAGTTAAAACGAAACTCTCGAGTTTCCTTTTTGGGGTATATTATATCTCATTATTTTATAAATATTCATTTGTGTATATTTAATTTAAGAAATTAGAAAACAAAAATAAAATGTAAAGAAACCACATGAAAAAATATTTCTTAACAAAAATATTGGTACATATTTACAAAACTGAAACCGGGTTTTCGATAATGAATGTCTTACGTTTCGGACCCTGGAGGCGTAATTAAAAGAAGAGTAAATAAACTTTACATTAAGGGTCAACTTGGCCAACTTCAATTTTTCTCTTTAGATTCTAAAAATGCGAAGAGCGTGTCTGGAGATTATTGTAGCTTCGCCAGATGTCATTAAAAGCTTAAGAGTAAAATTGTGACTTGTGAGTCAAACTGGTTACACCCAGAGGCCCTCCCCACTGATATGTATTAGCTTACACCGTACACAATTAGGGTTGTTAATCGTTTTTGAAAACGATCATTAAACGATCGTTATTTTCGTTTTCCTGATCGTTTTTTGTTTCGTTTTCCGATCATTTTAAAAACAATCGTTTTAAAAACTTTTTAAAAAAACGATAGTTTTTAAAACGATCGGAAAACGAAACAAAACGGTCGTATTTCTAAAAAATGAAAACGTTAACATCCCTATACACAATGCACTCACAAAAAAGATATTTTTTCTTAAAAAAACTTTTAAGACAGAAAGTTCCAAAAAAGCTACATGAACAAAATCTGACACATTAGCTAGGTCTTATTATTTGTTATATGAATTAATGACAAATAAATAAATTAATGATTAAAGGTTAAAGCTGGTAGTGAAATCCCGATTGAAGATTTTAAGATAAAATCAGTTGTTATAAAAGAAGAATTTTTGTAAGTAAAAATTGACTTGTAGTTTTTTTTTTATTTAATAACTATTTCGATTACGGGTTTTCTTTTGTATTATTGTCAAGTATAAAAATGGGAAATGACTTTGTTAATTGAGAACCTAGATTATTTAAGTACGTCTTGCTCTCATGTACCTTTTTTATCTGTATTGATCCCCACATTGCCTGTCATCTGAGGTCAGACTTCAAGCACACGTTTTAAAAACAATAGGGAAACTTTCTGTAACAAAAGTAACGGCTCACATGTTTGTTCACAGCCGTCCACGGTATTTTTGTGTGTTCAATCTGACTATACTGTAAGCTTACATTTTCTTGAACTACAGTGAACTTTGATTTTATCTAAGTTTATTCCATTTTCAGAAACCTGAAGACATATTGTGAAAAGGTTTTTGAGAAATGCCTGTTTGCTACAATGTGAAGTTTCTACTCATGAGAAATGCCTGCATTTGGAGCACAGTGACGAAAATGTGTATACCTTAAATGAAAATCATTTTTTTTACGTTTAACTGGTGTTTTTATCCTTATCTTGACCTTATCCAGATTTTGTGTTTCCGCTTTCTAAGAACGTGCTTCTAATTGATTTTTATTGGCACTTTTATAAAGTAGAATTACTCTTAAACCTAATGTGCTCGCTGTTCTAATATTAAACACTATCTGAAGTGCCTGAGGTTGCCCTTGAAATGAAAATGACAAAAAATTAAGAAAAGATAATTCGAATTTTTAAGAAAGAAAAATAGTTTCATTTTTTTGCCTTGTCACTCCCATGCACGGCCCGCCTATAGATGAAATTCTATCTATCGATCTACAGTATTCTGGGCCAGTGTACATGTAATTTTGTGGGTGTGCTTCACAGCTGTATTTTGGGAAATTTTTCGAATCTCTGCATAGCACTACTAGGTTTCACTTTAACAAATTTTTATTCTGGCTATCGTTCATTCAATAAAAATAAGTTGTACTTTTAAAAATGTTTAAGGTGTAGTTAAGGGTTCAAATCAGAGAAGAACTTTGGTAGATCTTGGGCCCTGGAGTAAGCAGAAATGAGATACTGCAACTAAAATCTTGTAAACATAACTTTGCCTCCGATGAGTTGGGTAGCATCAAAGGTTCTTGTTTTAAAATTTCTGAAATGTGGTCTGCTGTTTTTGTACTTTAAGAATTGACTGAGATATTGTGAAATTTGTCTAAAATTTAAAGTATATAACATATTAACAAGGTTAACAATTATAAGGAAAAAAGAAAAGAGGCCAAATTTTACAAAATATTTAAGACTTACAATGTTTTTCTTTACTCTTTTGACAACTTTTATCTTTACGAAAACCAAGGACAAATTGAAAGTCCCGGGTCCAATGTCTAACGTACTGCATGACACCCCAGCCATAAAATGACATCAAACCTTGTCTATGATATATCCATTCTATTATATATCCATGCTCCCTTGGGTTCCATACAAAAAAATCAGCCAATTCGGTCCAGCCGTTTAGGCAGCCGTAGATAATATATATAAACATAAATATCAAAGAATTTTGACTACTGAGGATCGTCATGCAGTGTAAAACATAATGTTCAGTATGATTGTTTTTTGATAAAATGTGAAGTTTAAAAATAAATATATAAATATGAATATGCGCGAAGAGCTTTATTATATAGATTTATAATTATAGTTACTCCCGCCGTTTACCCGCGCTTAGTCTTAAATCATGATTTTAGCTCAAGTGCCCAGCGTTGCTAATCGAATTTTAGAAATTTCGAATTAAAAAAATCGATTTTTTTTAGACTATGTTACCCCCAAGGTATCCATGTGTTCCCTCATTTAGTCATTTAGTCCAGCAGTTTGGCCAGCTATAGCTAACATATGTATATATATATATATATATACAAATATATCAATAGACACAGTGTTTCGTCCTATTAGGACTCTTCAGTTTGGCTCAATTCATCAGTTGGCGTAATGAAAAATGTATATATGATATATGATATTATATAAAATTAACATAAGAGTTGATTGAAAAAAAGGCAAACAGACAGACAGAAATCTTAACGCTGTGTTCGACCTCCCGAAAATGAGCAAAGACAGTTTGACCTATATCTACATAAATACGACATCTAATTTTAAAACCGAACAAGAAATTTTGCTTGGCTTTTAACTTTTTAGAACTTTTTTCATTAATATTATATCATTTTATAAGAACTGTTTTAATTCTAATGAGCTTCATCATTAACATTATCTCATTATGTTTTGCTGTCGTACAAAATGAAATGAAATGAAAGGTTCAGGAACGTCACATGAGTGGGCATGTGGAAGGCACCCTTTACGAGAAGTTGGTCTTAGTAAGTATTCTGAGGAGAAACCTGGCACAGTACCTGAAAAGGTCTCATTTCAGGAAACTTCAGCAAAAACTGATCCGTAGACAATGAAGAATTATATAACTACCAAAGTATGATACACGTTTCAGTTACTTCTCCAATTGATATTATGTGTAGAAACCTAAACCAAAAGAGAGGAAACTCTAGATTTAATTCATGCATTTAAAATATATGACTTTTGTTTGCAGGAATTCTTTAATTTAACCATTTTATAATCACAAATCAGTGCCAGCAAAATTTTAGTTGTGATGATAAAACATATAAATCACCCTCAGAATATATATACTATAGAATAACAAGAGGCACCTGTACTGGTATGACGAGCGGGGGAAGGCAGGCGGCCATGAGCCACCACTATTTCCCCTTCCGTGCCACATATTATCTTTTTTCTCTTCCCGCAGCCATGAGCCACCACTATTTCCCCTTCCGTACCACCACATTTGACTCTTCCGGGAAAAAACTACTTTTTTAAATGGTATATTTAGGGCCTTTAAAGTGTGATTTTAAAAATCCAGCCGCGTCACACAAAAAAGCACAACTCAAACCATTTTTTCAATTCTACTTAAGATTAATATTTTGTGTGTTGAATTCTTTAACTGTTTTACAATGAAATTTTTGACAAATTTGACTGAGTATTGCATCTTAAAATATCACAAAGTTGGTTAATGAGTGATTTTAAGATGGATTTAGTATAATGAGTCAATAATTGAATAATCATTAGACTTTGTGATATTTCAAGATGCAATACTCAGTCAAATTTGTCAAAAATAGGGAAGAATGCATTTGAGATTTTAGACATTTTTTAGCAAAGGATAAACAAAGTTTAAGTTTAAGTTTAAGTGCCAAGGATGATATAACTGCATCCTCACAAACAAACACATACTTAGCTGACATAAGAGCTGAAGGCAGTTGAACTGGAGGAACAGGACGAACATGATGAGGTGGAGGAACGGCGAATCCATCAATAGCTCTGTCAACTTTCCTGAGGAAGGCATCAGGAAGTAATCCGGAACATCTACAAGTTCACCAGGTAGGGTCAAAGGAGAACCGTAAACAGCCTCGGAAACTGAGAGGCCAGTGTCATCTTTGGGAGTGGCTCTCAAACCCAAGAGACCTAGAGGAAGATGAGGAACCCAATCGGAACCTGCTAACCTGGCTCGTAGAGAAGATTTCAGACTCCTGTGGAACCTTACAACCATTCTGTTACTCTGAGGATGTAAGGAGGTTGTAGTGGAGGCTCAGATTCCCAAAATAGAACAAACTCCAGTCCAAATAGAAGACGTGAACTGAGAACCTCTGTCCAAAGTGAGAACTTCAGGAACTCCGAATCTTGATATCCAGGTTGAGACGAAAGGACAAACACAAGACTCAGCAGAGATGGAGGACAAAGGAACGGCCTCTGGCCATCTCATAGTTCTGTCAATCATGGTGAGAAGATACAAGTAGCCTTGACTTGATGGCAGAGGACCAACAAGATCCACATGAACGTGAGAAAATCTCCGGGTTGGAATTGGAATAGATGGAACTGTGGAATGAACATGAGATGAAATCTTGGATTTTTGGCACGGAATACATGATTTTGCCCATGAACCGACATCTCTGGACATTCCTGGCCAAACAAATCTTGATGAGATCAATCTCCTGGAGGCTCTGACACCAGGATGAAAAATACTGTGTAGTTGCTCGAACAGCTTGAGACAAAGTTGGACTGGAGTTTGTTCTATTTTGGGAATCTCAGCCTCCACTATGACCTCCTTACATCCTCAGAGTAATGGAATGGTCGAAAGGTTCCACAGGAGTCTGAAATCTTCTCTACGAGCCAGGTTAGCCGGTTCCGATTGGGTTTCTCATCTTCCTCTAGTTCTCTTGGGTTTGAGAGCCACTCCCAAAGATGACACTGGCCTCTCAGTTTCCTAGACTGTTTATGGTTCTCCTTTGACCCTACCTGGTGAACTTGTAGATATTCCAGAGCTACTTCCTGATGCCTTCCTCAGGAAAGTTGACAGAGCCATTGATGGATTCGCCGTTCCTCCGCCTCATCATGTTCGTCCTGTACCTCTGGTTCAACTGCCTTCAGCTCTTATGTCAGCTAAGTACGTGTTTGTTCATGAGGATGCAGTTATATCATCCTTGGCACCATGTTATCGAGGCCCTTACCTGGTTATAGATTGGCAAGGCAAATACTTCCGCCTCCAGATTGGTTCCAAGCAGGATGTAGTCTCCGTAGATCGCCTGAAGCCTGTTTTCAGTGATGCTCCTGTTACTCCTGTGCTCCCTCCGCCTCGAGGAAGACCAAGACTTACTCCAGCGGCTAATCCTTCAGATCCTCCGCCGTCCTCCGCCACCAGATCACCCAAGAAGGTTAGGTTCCAGATCATTCCCCAGGTTCTTCCGCAACCTATACCTGAACGACGGAATCCTCACAGATTTTCAAGAGATAGAAGAATCGGCTCCGCCATTTCTCCGCCATCCTTCTGGGGAGACTACTGTGGCGGCTATGAAAGTTGTCCTAGACTATGAATCCTCCACAGCAGCTAGAAGACTAGGGGGAGTTTACCAAGCCACGTATACATAACCATGTGTAATAATATAAACATTTTTAACCTCGTACATTTACGTAAAAATATAGTTAGTTATTTTTGGAACTCTTTCTGTCAATCTAGTGAGCGCCAGAAGTGTGTATTTATTGACACACAAAGCTATCAAACACTATCCCACCCTCTACCGAACACTGGTAGGTCTAAGTGTGAATCTACCCACACACAAAGCTATCAATCTCTATCCTCTCTACCAAGAAATTGTAGGTCTAAGTGTGCATTTATCTACACAGAAGGCTATCAGACTCTTTACTCTCTACCCCTAGCAATGGTAGTTCTAATTGTCCGTAAACAGAGTCTATATTCAACTAACTATATTTAGGTATAAAGGTACAGATAAAGATTAAACTGACCAATAATATGGTTAGGTGACTATAACGAAATGTATATATAGGTAGGTTCAGGTTTCAAAGATAAGGTTATAGTTCTGTATTACTCTCTGAAGTCCTGAGTAGTCTCCTAAAGACTATCCATTAGTCTTCCGTCCTCAATATTCTCCCTTAATCATCTCCTGATGTAATCTCACCCTGATCTTCATAGGGGTTGCGGGAAGACATGCCAAACACTTGTATAATGCATATAGCTATAATAAGTAACATTTCTAAGGGGGAAAACACCCCTTTGAAATTGAGTTCAAGATCATTTTTTACCCACCAAACCCTTATTTTAACCTTTGCCGATAAATCCCAGGGAAGGGGCGAGAGGACTACTGCCCCCCCCCCATGTAGGCACCTGACAGAAGAGTAAAAACAATTTTTTCGAAAGCCGGAGGTGTAAACAAAGTAAATTTTTTCATTTTTTTCTTGAAGTGTAAAGTCGTAAGATTTAAAGAGAGGTTTTCAAAACATTCATTTCTATATGACTGAATCATTGAAATTATGCTGTAGGTAGAATGTGAGACACGTGTGTGAACCATATCCCTCAAATTTCCCCTGTTGTAAGGTCGTCTCCGTCAAACTGTATCTCCGTTGAACCCTCCGTCCACCCACCAAACCAAACATTGCCAAGGATTTTGCATAAACATAAACAATAACCTTATGGAGCTAATAAAACTTTAAGTGCATTAAAAGAACCCATTTAAACATAATTTTCAGTGAATCATTTGCAATCAAACAGTGAACTTATTTAACCAGACGAATATTTATTTTCAGAAGAATTAAATTGCTTTAGACTTCAGTTCAAACAACTTTTCGGCCTAACACAGTTTTCTAGATTGTAAGTTCCATATACCTAATTCACAACAGTACCTTTTAAACCTTTTTTTACTAAGCAGTTCACAACAGTGCCTTTAAACCCTTTATTTATCGATTCACAACAGCAATAAAATATGAACCCCAAATCCTGCTAAACCTACTAAACCTAAAATCTCCAATCCTGCGAAACCTACAAAACCTAGAATTCCAATACTCATTTATTGATAAAAACCTTCAACTGTTTAATCTTTATTAACAATTATTATTTATATATGTATGTACGCCAATAACAATTTGTATTTTGTAGGAAACCTCGTTACTGAAATATACATTTTCAAGAAGTTCTCATCTATCTGTGTGTGGTTGGAAAGAGTGTTTCCCTAGCCTATTTGCCTTTGGATTTGTCATTCTTCAAATTACATATCCTCTGCTTCAGTTCATCCCGCTTCGAGCAATATTCCTTTTGATCGGCTCACAACGTGATATTTGACTCTACGCAAGAAATGTTTCTCTTTACATATCTGAGAAGGGAGTCGCGTAGTGTACGATTTAATCTATACAATACATGCAGTAAGCAAGTTAAGTCTACTTATATAACATTGCAAGGATTGATTGAACAATCTCGCATGTAGGGCTTCCACCGGAATTTTGATTTTCGGTTTACGTACCAAAAAAGGAAATTTTAGGAACATTTATTTGGAATATTTTTTCGGAACAACGTCTTGAAATATTTTGCCAGAATCTCAACAATTTTAGGGGGAGCCTTGAATACTCTACCGGAAATTGAGCTATACATTAGATACGTAAAAAAGTTTTAAAAATATATTATATTTCTTTTTTAATTTTAGAATACCATCTAAAAACAAACCTAAATATGCGCTCCCTGCCTTTTGTCTTTGAAACTAAATTCAAATTTTTGCATTAGATCTCTTTCCAATTCACGTGAAAATGACTAGAAAACAGGAAACAAATAATCTGTAGATAAATAGCTAATTTAACAATCAGCATGCCTGGGAAGACCAGATTTGAAATGAGTAAACTTTTTATGTGAAAATTGACGGGTGAAATTTACTATATAACTGGATTTTGCAATAAAAATTCAATTTTTGCAAATTTGCAAATTTTTTTGCAGATTCGAAAAGTAGAGCACAAGAGATTTCCAATGATGTATCATTTGTCATATTTGAACATCAAACATGGGATTTAGAGGGAGGGTCAAATTGACCCCCAGCATATCCTGGTTTTCAAGTACCCCAGCAGAGATAGGGTTAAATCTCAACCCTATTGACTGGTGTATACCTGACACCTGAGCGCCATCGTTATGTACTCTTTATCATATCCTTTTATTATGCACAAAATCATTATTATTTTCATTTATTGTTTATTGTGTAAAAAGACCTGAAGAATAAATTCTAACCTTCTTTGTCCGGCTAACCCTTGTGTGATCGGATGAACAACCAACATGCAGTAAACTTGGGGTTGCTTGATTTTTGCTCAACAAAAATAATTGTTAAAAAAGTGTATTGACAGAAAAAATATTTAAACTTAATAACTATCGAGTCTGTAATATGGCGCAATAATACATTTGNGAAGAGGAGGGGGTGTAAGTCTAGACAGCGGCGGGGGAAAGGAGGCGGCCATACGCCACAACTTTTAAAATCACATATGGGTTTCCAAATTATTTTTGTATAAAAAGTTTTTACAATCAAAGAAAACTGAGTTATTGCCACGAACTCAAATTTTCTAATCCCTATATCATTGCAACCTGATGATTCAAACTTGTGATATTTCAAACTTATATTATTTGATCTATACCAGAATTTATATTTTGGAATATCAAAGGTCTACTACATTTTATTAGGCTGCAAAGATATAAAGGTTTGAATATCAAAAATTCGGTTCCTGTAATTATGGAAAAATTCTTTTAGTGTTTTTACATTTTTAAAGTTTATATATACAATATAAATGCCTGCATAGCTTGTATGCATGGACAAGTAAACAGATGTAAAAAATAGCACTTCTTTCATAATCGAATTTTTATTTTTCATATTAATTATTTTCAGTATTCATAAATACTGGTTTTAATAGTCCATAACAATTATTAAACTGCGTATAACACTGATAACAATATTATGCATGGTATGGATTTCATGGAAATTCCAAGAGGCCTTTTCATTTGGACCGATCCCCCCCCCCCTCTCCTATCCTCCACCCCCCCTCTCATATCCTGCACACATCACCCTTTCCACTTATAAAATATGTGTCGGTTATAATTATACTGCGTTCTAAGTAGAAAATTTCAACATAATTTCCAAAATCATAGATGTAATCTTTTCAAGAAAATTTTAGTCGCTAATTTAATCTTATTCATAAGTTAAGTTAAAAATGTTAAGACACTTATCACGGCATAAGAGAACTTACCAAAAAAATGGATCAACTTCTATCAAATTTCTTCTTTTACCAAATCGATGATCGAGTGCAAACCACCAAATTGTTTAATAATTTGGGAAATATCTGAGAAAACTTTTCAAGTTTGGCATTTTAAGAAAACTGAAGCAAGTTTAGTAGAGTAAATTGATTTTTGAAAAATAGATTTTCTTAAAGGTTCTCTAGGTTTACTTATAAAGTGAAAAATTGAAAGCATTATATTAAAATGTATGCCCCACCAGAAATTTCAAACGCAAGTCCTCTTTTGAACAATCTTTTTAATTCTCAATGTTTCCCATCTTAAGAGAGGATTTGTAACGAGACATGAGGAAAGCCTGCCTCCTATAATTCAAACAGAGTATAAATAAAATACCTTCTTTGCGAATATCGTGAAAAATAAAGAAATTTCTAGACCTTTGGAGGACGACGGGTGGAAAAGACAAGCAATTAGAAGAGTTGACTAGACTTAGGTAGATTAATTGGAACAGTTAAGTATTGAGGGTCTTACAGTAAGATAAAAAAATGTAAGTAAATTTTAGCTAGATTAAAAGTGAGCAGAATAAGGACAATGCTTAGAAAAACTGCGTAATACGGAAAAGTTCGTTGACCTAGTGCTATAGTAAGCTCAAGGTTACTACAAAATACTAGAACTCAGGGGTTGCACAAAATATAACACATTGTAAGGAAATACAAAGACTGTAAAGAGAGTAAATGAAAAAATTGGAAACTTCGCGAAAATGTGTCTTTGCTCTGTTTTTAAAGGAATTTCTAGTAAACTTTTATATATGTATTACATTTCTTTTGACGAGGTATCTTACGTAATGCGATTTCTTATTTTTTGTCCACTGTTAGGAAAATTTAAGCCCCTGCAGCAAAAAAACGCTTTTTGGGGATATAGCGGCCTTGTGGCTTTTGGTGAAGGACATCCATTCACCTCTTGAGTCAAGTCATTGAACTTTCTAAACTACGATTTTCATTTCAACTTCTGAGCATTCACCTGGTTTTCTGGCTTCAAATATCTGTAACAAAATATTAGCCAGACTTCAGAACATGTTGCGTAGAAAATATGCAATTTTTATTGAATTGCCTTTGCACATCTATGCATTAGATGCTGATTGTTTTGCTTGAACATAATTCCGTTCCCCCTCCCTCCTCCCCTTCTTATATATGAGTTTTAACCGATTTTCTGCGCCGTATCTTTCTGAAGTGCACAATTTTGGACTTGGACAAAATTACTAATATAGAATTTTAGAAATTAGAAAGGAATTGAGTTTTTGCCCCAACCTCAAATTTTCTTATTTCCATATCTCTGCAACCAGTAGGTATAAACCTTTGATATTTCAAACTTAGATTATTTAATCTAGCAGAATAGTTTTAAATATCTAAGGTCTACGACATTGGGTTGCCAAGATAAAGGGAAAAGAATATTTGAGTTTGTGGCAAGAACTCAGTTCCTTTTCAGAAAAAGTTGAAAATATCCAAAATGTCTACTAAGTGAATACGATAATGGGGCTAAAAGAAACCATGCAATAAATATATAAAATCGTATAAAATGGGTAAAATTCGCGCCTATAAAACTGCTGTTTTCTCATGGGACTTTTCCCCAAGTTTTAAATAGACTGTGCGCTGTAAGCATTCACGAACTAAATTAAGCTTTTGATTCTGAATATTGTAAAAGTTCATTTGTTTGTCATCTGAAAATTCTGAGTTTTAGGTGGACGCAGATTTGTTAAAAGAGTTTCCTGTGAGCCTTCAGTTGTATTTTAAGGCCAAGGCACTCAGACTCCCCTTTATTGCACTAGCTATATGTGCCCATGATCAGTTGACTTACAAAAACTTGTTCTGAATTATTATAAGTTTTCCTTATAAAATGCAGTTTAGTCGGAAAATAAACTATTAAAAAGAGTGTTCCAAGAAACTTGGGAATTGATGGAAAAATCCTTCACACACTTTCGGATTGTTAAGCTTTCGGTAAAATAAAGCAGACATTAGGAAAGCATTTCAAACATATGAAAAGGAGTTGAGTTTTTGCCACAAACTCTGATTTTCTAATCTCTATATCTTTGTAACCCAATGCCGTAAACCTTAGATATTTCAAACTATTAATACTTAAAGATTAAATAAGCTAAGTTTGAAATATCAAAGGTTTGCACCATCAGGTTGCAAAGATATTGGGATCAGAAGATTTGAGTTTGTGGCAAAAACTCAATTCCTTTGAACAAAGTTTTGCAGATTCTGACAAAAAGCCAAAATGTATAACTTGTCAAATTTCATACACCGGGTTTATTGGGTCTGGGATCCAGTTTATTCAGGGTTTAAAGATAAATTTGAATTGCTGGATCTTAGTTGACAGAAAGATTGTTTTTAAATGTTCTTATTTTTATTTTATTTCTAAGATAGAAAGATTATAGTATCTTAAATTGTATCCATACCACAACGATCTATAACCCAGCCATCCAAAATATGCATCCACCATTGACACTGGGACGACTTTGAAGTGACACCAAGCCTTTGGACAATACAAACCAAAGTAACTTTTTAGTAGCCATGAATAGATAGGGTATCATCTCGTCTAATCCGGGCCGAGCCCTAAAACCAGTATAAATATTCATGTACTAATCCTGTATTCGGGTTGTAACGAAACATAGATTAATGCGACCATTTTTTTCTCTTCAAAGGAATTCAAAGAGTGGAAATTTTAGCCTTAGTCAAATTTAGAAAACTAAAGGATAATGCATACCAAAACACCAAACCACAACAAAAAGTTTTCCAGTTTTGAAGTTTTCCAGTGTTGAAGCGTTGAAGTGTTGAAGTGTTAAAGTGTTAAAGTGTTAAAGTGTTGTCAATAAAATAAGATTAATCCTTTTTATGTCTGGTTCAGCACCTAAAATTTCCGGAAATTCGTAAAAATTGCACTCAATGTTAAGGACTTTAAAATTTTGATTCGTCCCTAGTCCTGGGTGCTTAGGAGGCAATTTAGGTTGCGGCCCTAACTGTTAAAATAAAGCGCCACATTTTCTGGATTTCGATGAGATGATATTCTATCCATGACATGAATAAAGTGATTTTTAATTACTCCAGGAATAAAGGAGTACTCGTCAAACTCTGTTAGATTTTCTTAATGTGAATTTTTTAGATCACAGTATTTCATACCTTGCAATTATTGAATTTTTTAATTTGAGGAAAATGCAAATAGTTGGTTTACTACAATTAGATAAAATAAATAATAAACATCAACCTTCAGATAGTTAGAGATATAGAAAAGAAACCAGAATTGCTCCTGGTTGCCGGAAATGACATTGAAAAGTTTTCATTCTGCGCTGCTTAGGATGCATTTCAGTCTGCAAACAGATTGTTAGATAGTTAGCAAGGTTAAAGGAAGTCATTTTTTCTAGGAACTAAATTTAAATTTTAAAGTCATCTTTACGAGAAATAATTTTCTTTCCTCGATCAAACAACTCTTTTCCTGGGAGTTTTCTTGTTTTGGAAAAAGAACATTATATATAGGGAAGAATCAAGTTAAAAACAGTTTGATACTCACAAAGAATCTATGAATAGCCCTTTTTTCGTAACAATTGTTTATCGGAAATTGGATTATAATGGTTATAACAACACAAAATTCACATGATTACTATTTTTTTTAAATAGTTTGCTTCAATTATTAATTTATTTTTCTTGTGTTTAATTAAAACCATTTGTCATAGATTTTGTATCAAAAACCTATTGACCTCGTGAAACAGCAAAAATTTTATTCAAATATGGTGCCCAAAAAATTGGAGATGACTGTGTAAAATACAGTGGTCTGCGTTGATATCAATACAATGAAGACAACTTGTTAATTAATCTTTGTTTCCTTTTTTATTTTTATTCCATATTGTTTGAAAGCTTGATGAAACCAAAATTGAGATAAAAATCATCTTCCTTATATTTATATATTGATATATACGACGACGTCTGTGCTTTTTTCAGTATTTTTCTTTACATTTAGGATGAAAGCAATGAAAGGAATAAAATATTTTAGAAATAAGTCTCAACTTTTATGTTTTATTGTCCGGGTGGTGGCCAAATTTGGAGGGGGGGGGGGATTCTTCCTCCATTTGGTAACTCTGTTTGATGAGAGAAATTATCAAGCGTTTGAAGTGGAAAGAAAGGTATTGTATTACTCCTTCGCCTGAATAACGGTTTGCCTGTAAAGCATGTTGTCTCTATAACATTTTTTCTATGTCAGAAACTTTGAAATATGAGAACCCAAAAAGTGACATGAAATATCTGCAAATCTAGTCATATTTGTTCTTTAGTGAAGATAACAAAGTTGATAAAACGCCATTAATTATCTATAAAAACAAGTTATTTTATGTTAGGAATACTTTAAAAAATACTATTTAGGCAAAAAGTTGACAATTTAGTAATTGAAAAACTAGTGAGCTGACAATTTGGTAACCAAAAAGTTGGTTTCACACACAATTTGGTAACTAACAGTTTGGTAAAAAAAATTGATAACCTCAAGATTTGGGATCTAGAGATTGACAGTCTGGTAGTAACCACAAATTTTGTATCTACGTGAAGAAAAAAACTATCTCTACCAAGATGGTAAGTGTAATATGAAGATGACTAATGATTGTTTGTTTAGACTAATGATCAGTTCGATTAACGTTCATAGAAAACTTTTTTTCAAATAAACAGAAATTAAATTAAATTTATTTTATACTAATCCTACTAAATTACCTTATATACAATTCTTAAGATATGTTAAGCACAGGACTCTTACACAGTTTACCAATCCTTCTAACTGTTCAAGGTAGAAATAATGAACAGAGGAGTGGTTCTAATGCAGTTTTTGCACTTACAAAGGATTCAACTGCATTTTTGAAGCCTGCAATATTGTTGCACAAATGCATTTATAACCTTGACTATTAAAATATTTTTAAACCAGGCTTTAAGGCGCTTAACTCCCCTCTTTAAAACAATTTTGAATTTAGAATGTTACTTAAAATTTTTCTTACGTTATTAAACAAAATTAAGCATTTGCACTGCTTTTTGTTTTCATTGGTTGATTTTTACATTCATTTTCCATATTTTGGAGACAAAAGTTTACTAGAGTACAATTTCAGGGGATATTAGTTCCAAAACTAACACTTGGCCCATTTCTAACACTGAGTGTTAGAAATGGGCCAAGTTTTCTTTTTCAAGAGTATATATATCTTTAAATCCAAGTCGAGTAGAACAAAATTACACCATGTATTTATAAAAAATGGCTAAAACTATATATTGAAACAATAAATATCAATTTTAAACTAATAATAAGGTGTGAGAATTAGTTTTTGATGATTCTTGATTTCATTTTCGAATATATCCCTATTTAAACAATTACCGGATTTCAGCTCATGTCGCGTTTTCGGAACATATCATGGTTTTGAAACAATTACCGGAATTCATATCAATGTCAAATTTCAAGTATTTACGCACTTATGAAACAAAACAAGATTTTTTTATGCTTGGTAAAATATAAACAAAATAGGAAATAAAAACAAACTGTTCTTTTATAATTTAAAAATCATTACAGAATTTAGAAATCAAAATATAATTATCATTTTTTCTTACAATAGATTTAGCTAGAAATGCGGGAAACTGTTTAAAATGCTTGAAAATAAATCATCGATATTCTCTAATTTAACAGATAAAATTTGGAAACTTAGATTCTAGAAATAATTCAAAAGTTAATTTAAGTCTTCATTAGATACTTTTTGTTTTCAGTTATTTATTTTGTAAGTTAGGAAAGTGAGTTTTGTTTTGATTTGTGGATTATACTCAAAAACGGGAAAGTGGGTTTTATCTCGAAAACGCGACAATGTTTCAAATTCAAGATATGTTCGAAAATGGAAAACCTAACATTGTCTTGAAAACGGTCCAGAGCTTTGATTTAAAAAAACTCCTGTTATAATTTTGATTTTTAAAAAGTTTAAAATCGGGAATTGTTGTCCTCGTCATGTTTAATAAAATGTTGGTTATAGTTTTTATCATCGACTTTTACTCTGGACATGGGCCGGGATCCCAAAAACCCAGTCTTTCAATTTGTGCCCATTTCTGAAGTGTTAGTTTTGGAACTAATGTCCCCTGAATTTGAGTGTAAAACTTGTGTTTACTGTGTACGTCTGCAGCTAAAGCGTTTTTGGTTTTCTGTGACTTTGTACTTTGTAGGTTTACTGCTATTAAAATTAAATAGTTTTAGAAAGTGCCACTCAAAGAAAAATTGTTCCATTAAACTGATTTTCACTTTCACCTTCAAATCTCTTAGTCCCCTCTCCCTCCTACCCTCCTTTGTCTGCCATAGAAATTTAAATATTGTGCACTTTCTCAGAAGACAAGCCGCCGTAAAAATGGCTTTGGAAATTCCCTTTAAATTTTAAATCGTTTTAGGGTCAAAGCAGTCGCGAAGCACTTGGTAACCTACCAAGGATATTGAATGTATTTGTGTTTACATCAAAAAAAAATAAGTTTCAAATTGTGTGCTTAAATTAAATTTAAGACTTGAAAAAAATTATATTAATTAACAAGAGAGGAAAGTTTAGCCCTGTAGGAATCTTTGTTACTAGGGCAATCCCTGATATATTACATAGTGGTTCAGTATTTATAATTTCTCTAGATACCCCGTAGATACCCACTATACACAGCTCCAGGATATCGATCTATAGATACTATAGACAGGACAAGATTTACGTAATATGTGTACACGGTATAATTTACAAGTCTTTTGTAACTTTAAAGTAAAAAATCGAATAATCTCTGACTCCAGATATTAAATAATGATAAATATTGCATACTTACAAGCGTTTCTGCCTATAAAATGCGTACCTTTGTGTATCGGACATGTCATTTTATAGTTACTTTCTAATTCATTCATTTTTTCTTAATTCCATAGAATTGCAGCTACCAAATATTGCTTGCTAACAAAATCCTTCAAAATGCTATACCTACATTTGATAATTCAAAACATTAAAAAAAAACAATTTCTTAAGATTCCACGCGACTCCATGAAATTTCAATTTTTATAAACTATACAATTATTGCCCAATTGCAAGGCGAGCGGACGCGGAAGAAAATACAATAATGACACGCGATTACTTGCAGCTCCATCTGAAAATCCTTTTTGTAGTTACAATGAGCACTTACCCAATCCTATCCTATCCTATCCTATCCTATCCTATCCTATCCTATCCTATCCTATCCTATCCTATCCAATCCTATCCTATCCTATCCTATCCTATCCTATTCTATCCTATCCTATCGTATCCTATCCTATCGTATCCTATCCTATCCTATCCTATCCTATCCTATCCTATCCAGAAATAAGTAAAGAGGTCAGACTTGTGTTGAATAACTGCGATCTCAAAACTGCTCCTATAGTTTAAAATTTACATCCAAGAGAGAGAAAGCAAACTTGAGTCTGGTTGTTCTGAGTCCGAATTTAATATTTTTTGAGCCAAAAACCGGTTTCAATTGAGCGCCGGCTTAATTCTTGAAACATTGAATACAATTTTAAGACGAACCAATCATATTTGAGCCGCTGCTCAAGTTTTTTAAATTCGGGCTCTGTTATTATTTGTTGGTTCATAAACAGGGGCGGACACAGGGGGGTGGCGGGGGGACATTCGCCACCCCCTGACAGATTCAGGGAGGGGCGTAGCCCCCCCCCCCCACTGAGATTTCGAGGCAAAAAATGTTCCCAATTTTATAAATCGTATGTGTTTTTCAATTTTAAGCTATTTGATTATTTTTTATTTAATGGAAATATAATAATTAATATTTATTGAAAAATTGAATCATCAGAAGAGAAGGACGAAAAAAATATTTTTCTAGCTTGTTAAAAATAAATATAAGTTTATAACCAACGATGTAAGTATACGACGACAGACATTGTGTTTTGTTTTATTGGTACGTGGCACACTGCACATCTTGAGTCTTTTCTTCAGTTTAATTTAAAAATCAACGACAACAAGTAAATGTTATTGTTAACGATAAATTTAGAATTAGAAATTCGTAAGAAACTAGTAATTTCTTTTTGTTCTTAAGTTGCTAATGTTCCTATTATTTTTCCTGTTCCTAATACTGTGTCCGACCCACCTGAAATCCCTGTCCTAATCCTATATTTTTGTTCCTTATTCCTGCACAATCTTTTTATTGTTCCTAAATCCCTGTTCTAATCCTTTAATTTTGTTCCTATTTCCTGAGCAATCTTTTTATTGTTCCTAAATTCCTGTCCTAATCCTTTAATTTTGTTCCTTATTCCTGAACAATCTTTTTATTGTTCCTAAATCCTTGTCCTAATCCTTTAATTTTGTTCCTAATTCCTGAACAATCTTTTTATTGTTCCTAAATCCCTGTCCTAATCCTTTAATTTTGTTCCTAATTATCAATTTTTTTGTTCCTAAAAAATCTTGCCCCCCCCCCCCTTACTTAAATCCTGTGTCCGCCCCTGTTCATAAAACATCGTTAAAACGTTGTCAGAGGAGAGTCCTGTTTGGAGTTGGTTAAGGAGGTTGAATAGAGTGCAGGGAGTTTGATCTGGTACAGTACAGTACATACATCTTGTTTTAAAAAAGGAGTTTGTTTTAATATTTTTATTGTGAATGAGGAAGTTTCAATTTTCTAGTCTGTTAAGAAATAAGGCCTACGTAATAGATTTATAAATCTACTAGAAAATGGTATTTTTACAGAGATAATACTGATAGGTTTTCGTATTTTTAATACATTCTTTTTGCTAATATAGAAAAAGAGTCAAGTAGTCAGGTAGTAAACATACATAGTTCACTGGAGGGATTCAGATATCCTTCCTGGGGGGTTTGTAATTCCACTGGAGGGCGTCTGATTTCCTTCCTGGAATTCTACTAGAGGAATTCAGATATAAATCCAGGGGGTTTGAAATTCCAATGGAGTAATTCAAATATCCTTTCAGGTGGTTTAAAATTCTACTGGATGGATTTAGATATCCTTCCAAGGGGTTTAAATTCCACTAGAGGGATTTAGATATTCTTCCTGGGGGTTATAATTCAACTGAAGGAATTCAGACATTCTTGGTGATCTATAATTCCTCTGCTGGAATTCAGATATCCTTCCTGGTGATTTATAATTCCATTGGAGGGATTCACGGGTTTATAATTCCACTGGAAGGATTCAGATATCCATCCAGGGGTTTATAATTCCACTGGAGGGATTCTTATATCCATCCAGGGGTTTATAATTCAACTGGAGGAATTCAGATATCCTTCCAAAGGGTTCAAAATTCCACTGGAGGGATTCAGATATCCATCCAGGGATTTATATTTCCATTGGAGGGATTTTGATATCCATCCAAGGAAATTATATTTTCACTGTTTATGTTGTTTATGTTTGCAGTACATTGTTTGTTTACTTTGGGAAATCCGAGATAATACCTAAAAAATATCGCTAGATTATTTAAATGAAAATTAAATAATATCAAACAATTATTAAACCAGAAAATCAAAATCATACAACACCGCGACGGTGGTCTCCAATGGAGTCAAAATCTTACTACGAATTTCCGTGACTCATGAATAATAAAGTTCACAAATATTTATAAAATGGTTTGTATTACTTAAAGATATCATACTGTATTCTAGTCAGGCTTTTGTTTCCTCCCTACCTTAAAAGGCCTCTTTTGTTGCTTAGGCATGTCTGTTTATACCAAGAAGAATAAGTTGTCAAAAAGCAACTATAACTAAACTAAACGCCATAATATTTTTATTACTGATGAAATAGTTTATTCTAAGATATCCTACTTCATATCGTCTCAAGGTTTTAGATAATTAAACAAACTAATACAATGTTAATATTTAGACACCCCATGGATTGGTTTACTACGCAGTTTTAGAAGAATGGTTTAAACAACATCAGACGCGGATATTTCCAGTAAATTTAAAGGTGAAGGTAGCTATGTTAAGTAAAGGTCATCTTAATAATTTCGTAAAATTAAACCCCCCTAAAAAGCATGGATCACGGGAAATCGCAGGCAATAATACATCGTTTGCCCCTAGTCTGTCCTAACCGTGGCGCTCTATCCAGATATGTAATCCATATTTTATAATTGGGGCATTCTTTATTTATTCAGATTTACTGTGAGAAACTATTTATTGTTTTGGCGCCATAATATCAGCTGGTTTCTGTGTAAAAGCAAATTAAATCAAAATTTCAATTATGAATCATCAGACAAATAATCCTGTAACCCTGCTAGATATTTCCACTAAAGACTAGCTCAGAAATGATCGTAACATGAGAATTTTCAATTTCCAAGAAAAATAATAACTATTTAGTACACTGTTGTTATTCGTTTTTTGAATCTTAATTCCAGAAATTTCTTTAATATTTAATCAAATTCCTTTGAGACACAAATTTCTAAAAATAAATTCAAAATATTTCCTAAAGTTAAACCCATATTTCTTTTGAGGCATGAAATATTCTACATTTACAAGGAACATGTGCATAATAATGTTGGTTAGTTTTTGGTTTATTTTCAGGGTTTTGGGAATCTTAAAAGGTTCCACAGATATCTCTGAACTTTTTACAAATTTCAAGATTGTTCATTTTAAACATTTCCTTTTTATAATTGACCCTGAGAGAGAAATCTTCCTAAAAACGAACCAAAAACAAATATGTTTCAACGATCGTTTTGGTTTGCTTTCCCTTTTTTCTCTTAAAGTGATAGTTAACATTAAATATACAGTATTGAAATGTTAGAAGTTTCTTAGAAACGAACCAAAAAGATTGACAACCCTAAATGTGTAATTGTTCTTTAATCTGCAAGGACAACGTTTTTATAAGGATTACAGATTAGAAACCAGTTCTACGTTCTGTTTCATTGTCAGTTTATCAGTTTCATCTATGAAACCTGTTGGGAATAAGTATATGGAGGAAAAAATTTAAATTTATGACAAATTTATAAGTCAACTACAATTCTGTGTAGTTTCCCTTGTACAATGTACACTAGTCACCTTCTTGCATGCTGTCAAGGTCAGGGTTACCTTCAATGCGACGATCAAAATCTTTTAAATTATGAAGATCCCAAGTTTGAATTAAGTCTTTTGACTTGAATAATAATTATAATTTTTAGCAGCTTATTCAATAATTTAGCAAAGAAGGAAACAAGTTTACAGTAGCTGGAAATCATGAATATAGGGAAACAGACAGTATAAATTCCGTAGAGTCGTCTCTGAAGTCTTATTCTTTGTGGGTAACCCTGTATATTTTACGAGTTTCACAGAAATTGTTCACTTTATTGTTTAACATTTATTTCAAATGTTTAAGTTTCTTGTTAAGTCCATTTAATATTTTCTTTTATGTTTTATAGATTATAAAGATTAACAAAGGCAATATTGACAAAAAAATGTACGGGGTGGGGGGTGCTACAGGTTTACTTCCTGTGCAAACATTTTGCAATTCAGTGCATTTAGCGTCGTGCGTAGCTAAATAGTACGCGCCGTATAGAGTTCATTGACCCATAGAGCAGATTGTATATGTAGGTATACACCTGCAGGAATTAAATGCACTTCTGCGTGAATTGCAAAGGAGTCATGGTAGGCCATTTTTTGCAACTTCTGCATTCATACATAAAGTTCAGGTTCAGGATCTTAAGTAAAACTTTTAAATAGCTTTAACCTGCAGAGAAACACTTAGAAGTCTATTATAGTACATACATAATGTCAAGTTGGCATTGTATACATATTACGTAATATTATATAATTTCGTCTTCGACCATATACGAACGAGAAAAAAATATCCCGACCGATCACGATCGTTTAAAATTTTCAAATGGTTTGTTAACGAAAGATATAAAATCTTTTTAAACCGTTCGCAGTTTTTAAATTGTTCGTTCAACAACGATCTTAAATCGTCTAAAATCGCCAAAAATCTTTAAATACTTGGCTAATACTTGCCAACCTTTCGAAGTTTCGACCCGACGCAACTCCAGGCTTGACAGTACGCTTGGATCATGCAAATTTTAGAGTGGGGTGCAATCGTTAGAAAAAATGGAACAATTTTGAAAGGAACGAGCGTGAAATGTACAATTCAGCTCAAGACACACGTTAACGAACGTTAAACGAACGCTTTTGAAATCAAAAACGTGCCCCTTACTTTAATCTTACAAGGAAAGGGTTTCGGAGCCTGGTTGTTTTTTATAAACCGTTAATTTTTTCCGTTCAATAACGATGTCAAAATGAAGCGTTTTTGACCTTTGTTAACGAACATTACCTGGTCCTAGTTTGATCAGAGACTTTGGTTCTGTGAATTCTAATATTCCGGAAACCCATTTTGTTAAGATCTGTTCTGTGTTTGCTATTTATAGACAAAAATGAAAACATTGTCAGATTTTTTATTTGTTCCATATTTATATTCCATTATATTTTATATATTATTTAGATTATTAATAACCAACAATTCTTAAGAGGTCCTAAGAGTCCAGTGAGTCTTATCTTTAGAACCCATTTTTATCCAATTGAATGTAGATTTTCGTATTATTTGTTTGATTATGTATTTTAAATATTTAGATAAATATGGTCTATCACGCTAATTTCGACAGATTTAAAATGAGAGAGCAAAATATTACCAAAAATATTCCGATACAGACAGGATGCACTTCGTTGTTGTTAGTTTCACGTGACATAATACTTCTTTAGCTTTCTCTCTATAGTCATAATTACCAAGGAGATATTGAATAGAAGGAGGGGCGATAGGGTTTCCGTACACTTTGCTGTGACGTTTTTGGACTGCTGAAGAACTAGTTTTTGCGTAACAACAATAACAAAGGCAGCCGATCTAATGTAAACAAACATGAGTTAGTAAACTGTGAAAGTAGCATTAATTCTTGTTAAAGAAGATTGAAAAAGTTAAGGATTTTAGTTTTTTACGAAAAGGACCAATTATTACAGAGACATTTTCAATCATATTCAAGGTTTATATCCTGCCCCCACCCCCCAGATGTCTGTTTATTATTTGTGTTATTGTTTACAACTTTATTATTGTTGTTACGCAAAAACTAGTTCTTCAGCAGTCCAAAAACGTCACAGCAAAGTGTACGGAAACCCTATCGCCCCCTCCTTCTATTCAATATCTCCTTGATAATTACTAACCTCAGATTCCCTTACTAATGGTCCAAAACAAAAGGATGATAACTTAAAAACATTGTGTACACAAAAGAACATGTACATTCAAACCATTTAAAAAATCACATGGCCGGAAAGTACAGGTGTCAAAGGGATACAAGTTTTGATAAAACATATCGGATGAAGTAGCTAGGAGCTATACTTTACATTATAGAGATTAGACATACCTTAACTTCTAGTAAAACACATTGTGTATGGAAACTAGGATACACGATTAAAAAGATATTTACACAAGGAACACAAGGATATATATGATAGAGGTATTCACGACTATCCAGATACACGGAGGAATACAATGATACAGGGATGAAAAGATGAAGGATACGTGCAGGTGCAGATAAAGGATACCAAACAAAAACCTGCAAATGCAGAAACATACATGTACAAGGATAGAAGGAAAACGAATAAAAGACATATTTTTCCAAAGCACAAAGTAAATAGAAACTTTATATAACTGAAAAATAAATCACAAAAAAATAAAAAGAATCATCAGACTATTTTTAGAAAGATGGATGGATAGATAAGATAAAATGTAAATAGAGAGATAGATAGATATATGGTAGGATTTAGGAGTTCAATGAACTCAGGGTTGCAAGGACCCTCTAAATACACATCAACCAGGCGAATCTACGTATATAAATATTACGAAAATATCAATATAATTAAATTTAGTTGTTGTTCAAGAATAAAAATTTCAATAAAATCTTGCGAAGTCGAAATAATCTTTGTTAGAATAAAACATAAGAAGAAATGAAAGTTATTTGATACATTTTAAAAATTGTATTTTCATGATTTTGAAATTTAAATAATCAAAAATTAAAACTTTTAACAATGCAAAAAATTAGCATTAGAAAAAAATAGCTTAAGAATAAATTCATTTAAAAATTGAGAATTTTGGGATTTTAGTTGACATTTTTGGGATTTTAGTTGACATTTTTGGGATTTTAGTTGACATTTTTGGGATTTTAGTTGACATTTTTGGGATTTCAGTTGACATTTTGGGGATTTTAGTTGACATTTTAGGGATTTTAGTTGACATTTTTGGGATTTTAGTTGACATTTTTGGGATTTTAGTTGACATTTTTGAGCGATAAATGTCTAAAGTGCACATTTCAAACGTGAAAATCTCGTCCAATTCGTAAAAAAATGAACGTGTAAGATTAAGATATTTTAAAGTGTTGAAAATACTTTTAATAAAAAAAATTTTGTTAACTAAATATATAATAACATTTATAAAAGTGTGAATGATGGGAAGGTTTATTTCATAAATACAAGAAATTGTCCAAATACCAGAATCAGATAAATGTAACGAGTTTTAAATATTAAAAAAATATTTAGAAAATTAGATACTTTCAGACAGAAATACAATTTTTTGAATAAACAATATAATACAAAATATAAGAATTTTGAAATCTAGAACTCACTATTATTTAGTTTGTACAGTTCTTAAATTTCAGCAGGAAATTCGTCTAGCTCGCGGGGAGCATGAGTAGAAATTGTATCATAGTGTGTCTTTCATACAAGACAAAAGTATAATTTTGCTAATAAGTTCTCAACAAATAAAGTATGTCCCCGGGAAAGTGAATTCAGACTTTTTCACATTTGTAATCTGAATTCACTTATTCCTGAATTATTTTTATGTTTAGAATTGAATAAAATATAAATTAAACGTAACTTTTTTATAATGTGGTTTAAACAGAACTGTGTAACACAAATTCCTGAACACTTATTGACTGAATGAATATACACAATAACGTGCCAATACATGACCACAATTTCATACCAACACAGAGTATTTAGAAAAATTGTCGAACCAAATAATGCCAAATTAGGAATCTATTAATATAAATAATCTGACGCAGTAACCATGAATAAAAGAGGAATACGTTTTAACTCCTTGTAAGAAGGGCTGGGAAGAGAGGGAGTTATTATGTTTGCACCGTTTGCACACTCCGATGATCCATGGTAAATTCCTCGAATTGAAAATTGTAATATTACAAGTTACAACTCCTGGTTATTGACCCGGATCATCGTGCGCCTCCCGTTCAACCCCACCCCCTTAAATTCATCCCTGTTGTTATGCTATCCAACCCCCCCCCCCACTCTAATTCATTAGCGGCAGTCGTAATGTTCATACCCCCCCCCCTCTTCACAATTCTCTAATTAAAAAATTTGATTTTTGTGAGTTGCACTTGCAGCAGGTGGGTTTGTTTAAGTGAGGGAGGGGGAGGGGTTATTTGAAAGGAGTTATAGGGTATTGACCCTTTGACCTATTGAGAGAATTCGAAGAGCTAGCATTATAATATAATGTGTGCTAACTGCTAATAATAGCACATTTGCAACTTAAATTACATCAGAATACTTGGAAGTTAAAGAATTGTTAATAAGACCTTTCATTTGATGGCAAAATTTATCATTATCACAGGGGTTTTTTTGGACCAAAAAAATATAAGATAAAGTGTATCCATTTAGAACTAAACTAAAAACTTCATGAAAAATATAAGATAAAGTGTATCCATTAAGAACTAAACTAAAAACTTCATGAAAAATATAAGATAAAGTGTATCCATTTAGAACTAAACTAAAAACTTCATGAAAAAATGCTAATATCCATTATTGATTTAATGAAAGGTAATTGCCATGTATGTCTTATGCAAAATTGGTTTAGGTTTGCAGAATGTAAATTTATTTGCGATTATTCTTAAATCATGTTTTCTTAAATCCTCTAAAATCTAAATGCATAGCTTACACAATATGATAAAGGATTTGAGTTTTTGCCACAAACTTAAATTTTCTAATTTCTATATTTTAGCAACCTGATGGAGTAAACAGTCGATATGTGTAAAACTTAGACTATTTGATCCAACAGAATTCATAGTTTAAAATATCTAAAATCTACGATATTGGAATACAATGATATGGGGATTAAAAATCAGAGTTTGTGACAAAGACTCACTTCCTTTTCATAAGTTACATAAAACAGTAGCAAATACTGTTTTATTTGAGGAACCTATTCCGTAAGGTCTTGTAGAAAATAAGAGCAGATTTTTTAAGGATTAAAGTGACCAATTATAATCATTTGTTTTGTCCTCTTCTATGTGCAAAATGTACAGGAGATTTGTGAAATAGAACATATTTGTTGATGGTGTAATTCAACGCTTTTTCAAACAAACGATTGTGTTAAAAATTTTCGGCGGGAATTTCAGGGTCAACTGCTGGGTGGTGGTGGGGGAGGGGGGGATAGAGTAGGGTTGAGTTCTAAACAAGGAAAACAGAGCAAAAATAAAAAGCCTATAATATCACCAAGACGGGAAACAAATGGTTTTAGTTAAATCAATTTATCACTGATAACACAATCATTAAAGGGGCATTATTAATAGATTCCTTGAAAAAAGCTTGGGGTTGGATTTGGACTTTAATACCCCATTTGCATAAGGAAATTCGTCTACATGCCCATGTACACTGTAAATCAGAGTTGTACAATGTATGTACATTGTACATAAACATGAATTTCTTTGATCCTCCGTTGCACCTTTCAGCGCGCCTTCGAATACGATTAGCTCACTAACCCCATTCATTGACCCTCTTAATACAATCTGCCACTACCTCCCCTCCTCCCATACAGGGTCACATACAGGGTGAATACCCTCGGATGCTATTCCACGCCTTCAAACTCTGCCTTTTATAATTTTTAAAGCCATAGCCATCTAATATTCAAAGCGATAAAGGGAGATTGGGTTAAAAGATTTGTTTATGACTTAAAAACATTCATGTATAGAAAGTGTATTTACTTGGTCTGAATTCTGATTCTGCATGAAGCTAAAATTGCTACAACGAAAAATATGCTGTACTCATAAAACGGCACGCCTGCTAAGCGGGAAATAAGATTATTGTCAAATTTTTAAATCTTAGGGACAGTTGTTAACCTAACTAAGCCCAATTTTCGACTAATATTATAACTTACAATTAATTTTATGATCACTTTTTCTGTAATTTCTTAGCTTGGCTAAACCTAACCCTAACTATTTTCAAAATATAAATATTGAGGGATTCAGAAAACGATAATTTTACAATTTCAAAAAGTTAACCCTCCAGTTCAGTAAGTTGAGCAAGGGATGTGCGGTTTTTCAGAAAAAAATTGAAATCTTTGGCACACCTCTAGACCAAAGATCGATTTGTCAAAAATAAGTCTAAAAAAGCCCAAAAATGGCCGTTATCAGCTCTCTTAAAGAAAAGTCTAACATCATTTAACCATGTTGAATTTCACGCATTACTTGAAGGTGTTTAAATGTCCATTTAAAGATCTTTATTTTTCAGCCATCATAGAAATCCGTACCATTTTTATAATGGTTCAAAAATTTTACTTCGAACCCCATTTTTTCCCTTGGTCATGTAAACTTTTTTGTTTTATGTTGAAGTGAACAAAACTTTAAAATAGACCTTGAAAGTAAAAAAAGATGAAAAACATGCTGAAGTGGGTATCAAAAGTACCGTATCTTGGAACGCTGATTCCAGGTATGTTGCTGATAAAACGCTATGGGCAGTAACAAAGTAAAATTTACCCTTTTTCTATATCTTAGAGAAGGCCAAAATTTACGGTTTTTAGTCCCAAAGCGCAGTCAATTTTGAATTTATTTATGGATAATAAGAATGGTCTAAACTTTAAAGCCCGATTTCATAATCACAAATATTACATCTAATATTAATGCAGTAAAAGGAAGAGCACAAAGCTAGCTAAGGAATTACAAAATTATATTTTATCTTAACCTAAAAATGTTAGATGTAAACATACAGTATACACAGGTAAAGTACTGTGGTCATGAATTGAAATAAACAACTCTAGAGATAAAGAGAATAGAATACGTATTAGAGGGGAATTTACTAGAAAAAGGTGTAAAACGGCCATTTTGTTGTACTGTTTCCATACTGCAGGTGTACTTCACATATTTATGCCATATAACCTTTTGGGCCCTGGAATATCATTTTATAGAAAATCTAAAATTATTGTTAAAAGAAAACCAAATTATGAAATAGGCTGGTTTCATAATTTCCCCCCCCCGGGAAGTGTATATTTATCATATATTACATAGGAAAACAAATTTTCAGCAAGGTCAAAGATAGTTAAGATAAATATAAATTGTGTACACATAATACATATAGGTTATCATAGTAACGTGATTACATAAACAAGTAGAAACGTGACTTCAAAAGTGAACAACCTTGTACAATGCGAATTGTGCAATATTTTGTTGTTGTAGAGACATTCAACCTCTATTTCATTATTCTAAAGAAAAGACAAATGTATTATTTTATTCTACTTTTAAAAATACTCAAAAATATTATTCTTTAACGAATGTATTCAACTTCTCTTTAAACTTAAGTTAAATAAAAAAAGAATAAAACTGTTCACTGATTTGCTCTGGAACTAAAAAAACAAATTTACATTTACAAACAAGTTTTAGAAAAAATGAAAATAGTTCTTTACGACTTATCTTTCCGTCCCTAGGGTTTTTCTCATTAAATCACATGACCTAGAGTACATATTCTCGTATATAAACTAAAATACGCTCATTATAAAGCAATGTTCATACCTTTTTTTAAATATCATTTAAAACTGAAGCGTACCTAATGAACAATTTGTATTTTTTCCTTTTAAAAGAAGCTGTTCTTCTTTCGCGCTATGTGATTGAATTAAAAATCCTTAACGCCCTCATGTAACATGTTTGTTCATGTTGCATGCAGCGTGACAAGAACGTGAAAAAATAAAGATAATTTTTGCCGTTTCTTGAGGAAGAGGAAAGATAAAAGTTCAATGAACTTAAGTATAAATGAATAATGCATAATGAATAATGAAACTATAAATATTTAAAGAAAAAAAATCACAAAAATTTGAAAATTTAATGCCGTGCCTTACAATCTAAATACATTTTACTGCGGTCCCTGAGTTTCAGGAAAAAAATATTCAGTTTGACTTTTTAGAAAGTCTACTGGGAACATTTCGTCCTTTCTCGCAAAAAGTATTCATAATATCGTCAAACTGTTATACTTTAAATAGTTCCTTGGCACTTAAAACCGGGGGGATGGATTTAGCTACCTCCGAGGTACTAATGCAAGGCAAGTTATTTCAGAGGTGTACGCATTTTTTTCTACTGCAGTGTACTGTCTTTGTGCGGAAAAGTAAACACAAGACGGATGTCACAGCCTAAGATTGAATCAGTTTTCACAAAAATAATTTATGAAATATTCTGGTCATAGGAAACTATTATGTGAATTTTCAAAATTATCAAAATTAAATGCTTTTAACCTCATCGGATACTAAACGAACACTGATGCATCTATTCTTGTTTACAAAGTCCGCCCAGAGAGAACTGGATTCAATATGTACGCAGAGTATACGCGACCGCAATTAACTTTCCTTGCATTACTACCTTGGCTACATATCCCTGTGTATTAGCCTGAGTGTACACTTGTGATAGTTTAATGGATATTAAGAGATTATGACATATTCATACAGTACAAACATCAAATATGCAGTACGCTTTCGGAGTACAAGTGTATGGGGAGGTTTTGTATCTTGAATTCTACTCAGATTTCTCAGAACAGTTTATCAAAGATGAAATATTGCTCTGTAAAAGACTGTAAATGTAAGTCTTCTTAGAAAATTGAATCCTGCATACGATAAAGGAGTAATGGATTTTAATAGTTACATGGAAAACCAATTTTCCATTAAAATATTTTCAGAAATCACCCCCCGAAAACTGTAAAATACAGATTGACCTTTGAAAGTGAAGTACATGGCCTGTACAACTAGTAGAGGATTAGCGTACATCATCACTCTATTTACTATAACCTCGTTGCTTGAAACTATATAATTGAAATAATAGATGTTTTTATTCATAAATCCTTTTATAGAAGAGCTATTGTGAAAAACAGAAATTTCTTCCTATATATGAGAAAATCCAAACTAGAGGAGCTACGACCTCACAAAGTCATACACGCGTAAATATGTCTAGTCCACAGTGTCGGGCAGAGCGTGAAGTATTACGGGATCTTTAAAATCAGCACGAAGATAGAGGAATTTTTATCGTTTATATGTATTACATAATAATACTGTGACAAAATTAACAAAAATGGCCTTTTTTATAGTAATACAAAGCATATATTAGAAAAGAAACGGAAGTAACCCGAAGGCCGCAACCGTGTGGATATAGGAATGGACGACGAGGGTTATTACTATTTTTTAAAACGATCGTTTCTCCTATTTTCTAGAAATGATTGTGTCACAATGAACGAACCATTCGTTTTGAGCTTTAAAAAAAACGAAAAACGATACGACGATATGATCATTTATGAAAAAAACTAACGTTTGGAAATTCATTAATAAATATGAGTTTTTGGCAAAAGATTAAAATATTTATATTAGTTGTACTTAAAACTACTTAAAAGTACTTCAAACTAAAAGCAAAATGGTTTGATTGTGAAATTACCTTCCCAAAAATGCCAAGAGTAATAAGTTGAATCATAGCAAATCGTAAGCCCAGGCTTCATTTTTGACTTAGTATTGAATTTGAAGTATGGAAGTAGGACAATTCTAGAAGTCTGATTTAATTTAATCGGTTATTGGATATGGTAATGATTTATAATTTCTGTTAACGCCACGATTGAACGGTCATCATTAACAGGGCGTTAACGATCGTCAAAATCCAACCTTCGTTAACGAAGCAACAAATTAAAAAAAACGTTTGCTCTGTATTTGTTATTTTAAAAAACGATTTTTTAAAAAAAGATCGTTTTATTTTTCTTTTTTTTTTCTACGTCTTTAACGAAACGATCGGATCGTTTTTCAGAAAAGTGAAAACGATCCAACGATCCAACGATCCATCCCTGTATTTGAGACTAAATAATAAAATAATTTTGATATTTAGAATGTTTCTGGTTTAAGGATATTTTAATAAGGCGAGTATGAAAGGCTACATATACACTACAGGTCAAAATTTAAAATTACTAAAGTTAACAATCGTTGATCGTCAAAAAATATTAAAGAAATGACGATCTAAAAGTATAAAAGGACTTCTTAGTTTTTTAATTTTTACGATGTTTTTCAATTTTTTTTTAACATTAATTTCAGATCATGGCACTTTTTCGACAAATTACTTTTTGTAATTATAACCTTTTAGTAACTAAAATTTGTATCTGCTTAGTATCGTAATATGCAGTTGTAAAAGTTGAGCTATTATTTTGATCGGAAATTTTAGAAATCTAACCTTAATTGGTAAGCTAGATGCTCAGAAGTTTAAGTAAATGCAAAAATATGCTTTTAAAAAATGCAAGATAAAGCTCAATAACTTAATAATCTCTATCAATAGGACAAATATTGGCCTGGTTATTGTCCATTCGTTAGTTTTTTTAAGAACTTAAAAACCCATTAAATGCCAGACCCATATCAACCATTCCAAGCACTAAAAATAATATTTGAATAAAATTCCCCCGTCCCCATCAAAAAAAAATATTACGAATTTATGCACTAGCATTACGCGATGATAATGAATTATATTACATATTCAATATACTTCAAGTATGTAGAAAGTGTACGGAAGCAGGCTGAGGGTTGCAGGGAACACTAATAGATATATTTTACCAAATAAGGAAATCAATAAACAATTTTACCATTTGAACAATTTTAAATAACAGCAAAAAAATGATTTTTTAATTCATATATGTATATATATTATACATATATACGTATCCCTCGTTCTCCCCTGATCCTCCCCTTGTCAACCCCTGTCACACCATGAATTTCTACTTTCTACTTCCTTACATGTACTTTGTCAAGCTGGTTTAAGACGCTCCTTTAGCCCGCGTCAAGTATATTACCTATTTCTGTACGGACACCCTCATACTTAATATATACACATTCATGTTTGTTAATTGAAAAAGTGCACAGAGATAATTTTGATGCTGAAAAAGATCAACTAAAATTCACAAAGAATCATTTTTTGATAACTAACCTATTTGAAACATATTTTTAATTATAATTAAAGGCATTTGGTCAAACTTCCCTTAAGCTAAATTTAAAGATTTCGGAAACCCTATTAAAGAGTCCAAAAAATAACTTTTACACAATTTGTACAGTTTTTGGAGATGTGATTAGTATTATTAATACAATTTATAACTTTAGAGGGTTCACATAGGTGGTTTAAGAATACAAACTTGCGAAAATATTTTCTTAGTTATTTAGTTAATGTGAATAAAATATTTGTCTACGATGGAGCGGAACTGGGAGAATATATAGGAGAAATAAATCTTATAATTTCTAATTTTTCTATGAAAAAAAAGATATTTTACCATTTGTCTCTAAATCTCCATTTAAATGCGTTTTGTGATTTAGCGAACCATGCTATTCATATGTTGCTTAAAGCAGACAGAACTCCCTTGTTTTATAGGGACACCATGGTAGCGGAATCCGAGAGTTAAGCGGGAATAACGGTTTCAACTCTAAGATAATGGTTCATCGTGACACCAAGGACATCTATCTGTCTATCTTTACCAGATACGGACATCGCATATATACACTATATATTTCAAACTAAGGGCGGTTTCAGGATTTAAGATAGGGGGGGGGGGGGGTTAAAAAAATATTCCCCCATATCAATTTTCCCCCCCCCCCCCTTAATCTTAAAAAAAGAAATTTCCCCCACCCATCTTTTTCTAAAAAGTTCTATTTACCGCCCAACCCTACAAAAACGACAGTTTCTTTATAATATAGGGTAGGTAAATGTCTTAATAATCCATGTTTTTACATTTATTATTGAATATTGGTTTTAAAAAAATTTATAACAAAATTGTAAAAATAATCATATTTTTTATTTCCTGCTGTTATTCTTAAATCATGCTAATTTTTCTAGTAGGAGACTGCATGTAGTTTTTAGGTTTATTTTTAGAGGTAAAAATAAATAAAAGAAAGCTGAAAGTAAATAAAGGATTTTTGTTAAAATTTTAAAAAAGTAGAATATCCTACTTATATTTTAATCTACAATAATTTAGTTGTTTTTTTAAACACTGATGTCCGAAATTGAGGCAAGTCTCTTTGGGTTCATCGCTGTCGGTGGTAATAGTCAATAGATGACCTGTTCAATCAGAGCATTGAGCATCACAAAGTTTCAGTGGTCGATAATAACTTGTTACGTTTAGACTAATATTCCTGACATGCTGAGTACAGCATAGTGAAAACCTTGGGTTATCACGGATATATGTCATGTGTTTTTTTTAAATTAAGCAGCATTTACAAAAAGCATTTTTTGATGTAAACAAAACTGGCCATCGCAAAAGGATATTTGTGACTGAAAACCCAGTTTTAAAAGAGATTTTCAAATTTTTCAAAAGATGTCGATATGGATTTAAAAAAATCCGCCTTGCAAATCAAATTCTACACAGGGGCGTACGAGGGCAATTGTTTGGGGGGGGGGTGGAAATCTTAAAACCCCCTTTTTTGAAAAAAATATTGATACCTTTTTTAACTATGTAAATTTAAATTTATTTAATTTTCTTAAGGGAGGGGGGGGGGGGCACTGTGGTGTAAGCTTCAAGGGATGAAAATATAGATGGAAACGTTTCTAAAAAAATATCTATATTTTCATAGGATTGATACATATTGTTTAATAAATAATGATATAAAATATATATTTACATTCAATGCAGTATTGATTGAAGCTTTTTTAATGTAGTTAAGGGTAAAAGTGAGATTTTAAAGTATTTTTTCTATACGATGTAATTATACTTAAATGGAATACATACGTAATTCCAAGTGACCCTCCACTTATAGAGTGGCATGTCCGATGTAACTTTGAACCCTTCATTTCTCCATCGTTTCTGAAGCAAGAAATGCGCGAGTCACTTTTATAGAGAAACTACTAAAGGAATGTTCAGTTTTCAAAAGGGAAACATGGATTTTTAATGCAATACTTGATCAGACTATGCTTTGAAGGGTATTGTTGTGAATCAGAATTATTTTTTATTCTTTTCTTAATCTTTTAGTTTGGGTGAGTTCAATGCAATGTAGAATGTAGATTGTAGAATGTAGATTGCCTGAGGAAGATGTAATATTAAAAGAACCCCCCCCCCCCATGAGTCCTCACCTCAGAAGGGGCACGCGTAGGGGGGGGGGCGGGGGGCTCGGCCCCCCTGTTTCTACACATGGCAAACAGTTTGTAAAAAATATTCAAACATGCGGTCTAGGAGCATAAAAGTGGGAAAACTTCAGTTTTCAGCTCCAATTTGTCTATTATTTATTTTTTGTAAATTGGGGTTTCCGTTAAATACGGCTTGATATGGTGGATCTTTAGATGCACACAAGAACTATTTTAAGAAAAACACTCTGTCATAGCGTTTTATCACAAAAGGCCATTTGCGATTGTTTTTGTAAATGTTTCTTAGAATAAATAATACATTAAAATTTACTATTTGAAATGATTCCTGTCAAGTTTCTGAAAATTCTCTCACCCTTATTATATATTTTTTATTTTTACAATGTGGTTAATCTCAAGTAAACTTTAATATTTATTTACATACATAAATAAAAATTACAGTCTAAATGAGAAATTAATTTGTAAAATTCCATGGTAGTTACACCCCCCCCCCTGAAACCGCCCATCTTTCAATACGCCCGTGTGCGTCCAATGTGCGTCACCCTCCCTCCCAACTTCTTGGCTTCTTCTTGTGAGTATTTCAACTCTTAATGTTACTTTAGATCCTATTGTTTCTTCGCGCATCCATTTTACAAATTTCGCAGAACTTTCAATAAGAGGGATTTCTAAAATTTAAAAATCTAAAATTAGTTGAGGAAACCTTTTTCCTTTCGGGTAGCCAGAAACCTTCCTTGGGGTCATTTGAGTTACCACAAAAAATTGGCTCTGATTAATTTATAGTTGTTTTGACTTTTAATAGATACAAACAAACAGACAAGCAAGAAAATACTTATATTTTTATAATACACATACAACACATCACATGGTTCAAAAATAAGATAAAAATAAGACAGTTATACAAATATTCTAAAACCGCGTGTTTATTTCGTCATATCCTGCAAAAAGCAGCCGCTATAGTTCCACTCCCCTCCCTACTACCGTCTACCCCATCCTTGTGCGCTGGGAATTATTCGGAATTTGACGCCGTATTAATAATTCTTGTAGAAGGGGAGGGGGGGGAGTAGAAAGGGGTCTAGAAGATCGTTGACCTTATCAGCTAATTTGGCGCGGAAACTCATACACTGTGCAGGGCACGTTCTTTTAATTTGGAAACCGTTGTTTTTTCTTCGTATGTGTTAGTTTTTTCAAACAAAATGAAATAAACACATATACATACATACAAAATTCAGTGGCGCAACTAGAGGGGGAAACCATTCCCCCCCCCCCCCACTGATCATGGTCGTGGATCATCTTACATAACATACTTTCATTATCTTATCCAAAATGCCTACTTTTTTCTTCTTTTTAACTTAAATTATGTGGCATAGAGCTAGGAATTAACTTTATTCATCATCTGAAAACGAAAACAAAAGGCCTATATAATTTCTTCTTCTATTTATGCAGCCTCTTAAATGTTACAGAAAACTGACGACCAAACAAACTGCAGATTAAAATAGTCATAAGGATTACATTGGACTATTGCAAGAATCATGAACTATTGCAAGCAGATGAGACATTTGACAGATGAGACAATTGATAGATGAGACATTTTACAGATGTGACATTTGACGGATGAGATATTTGACAGATGAGCCATATTTGTCCGATGCAACAAATGACACATTTTCATTCGTGAAACATTTGACTGATAAAACATTTGACAGATGCAACATATGACATATACAACTTTGACGTATTGAAAGACAAATGAGACATTTGACATTTGAGACATTTGACAGATGTAATATTTGACAGATGCGATATTTGACACATGCAACATTTAACATATGCAACAACTGACAAATAAGATAAAAAGACAAGACTTTTGAGAGCTGAGACATTGGACAGGTGAAAAATTTGACAGCTGAGACATTTGACAGCTGAGACATTTAACAGATGATACATTTAACAAATGAGATATTTAACTGAAGACATTTGAAAGACGTAATTCAAATATCACGTGATATTTGACAGACACAATATTTGACAGACGCGATATTTGACAGACGCGATGTTTGAAAGACGCGACAAATGACATATCTATTGATGATACATTTGAAAAAACATTGACAGAGAAGACATTTGACAGATGAGATATTTGACAGATGATACATTTGACAGATGGACATTTGACAGATGGACATTTGACAGATGGACATTTGACAGATGGACATTTGACAGATGAGAAGTTTGAAAAATGATACATTTGACAGAAGATACATTTGAAAGATGAACCATTTGACATATGAGGCATTTGACAGATGAGACATTGCACAGATGAGACATTTGACAGATAAGACATTTGACAGATGAGACATTTGACAGATGAGACATTTGACAGACACGACACATGACATATTTATTGATGACTAATTTGATAAAACATTGACAGATGATAAACTTAACAAATGAGACTTTTGATGAAGGGACTTTTGACAAATGAGCCATTTTACAGATGAGACATTTTACAGATGAAACATATGACAGATGAGACATTTGACAGATGAGACATTTGACAGATGAGAATTTGAAAGATGAGACATTTAAAAGATGAGACATTTAAAAGATGAGACATTTGACAGATGAGACATTTAACAGATGAGATATTTGACAGATGAGACATTTGACGGACGAGACATTTGACAGATGAGACATATGACATATGCCACATTTTTACTGATGATACATTTTACAGATAAGATATTTGACAGATGAGATATTTGACAGATGAGATGTTTGACAGATGAGATATTTGGCAGATGAGATATTTGACAGATAAGATATTTGACGAATGAGATATTTTTCAGATGAGATATTGGACAGATGCAATATTTGACAGATGTTATAATTGGCATTTGCGACATTTGATAAATAAGAAATTTGACAAATGAGACGTTTGACAAATGAGACATTTGATAGATGTGATATTTGACACATGCAACATTTAACATATGCAACATCTGACAAATAAGATAAAAAGATAAGACTTTTGACAGCTGAGACATTTGACAGCTGAGAAATTTGACAGCTGAGACATTTGACAGCTGAGACATTTAACAGATGATACATTTAACAAATGAGATATTTAACTGATAAGACATTTGAAAGACGTAATTCAAATATCACGTGATATTTGACAGACACAATATTTGACAGACGCGACATTTGACAGACGCAATATTTGACAGACGCGATATTTGACAGACGCGACAAATGACATATTTATTGATGATACATTTGAAAAAACATTGACAGAGAAGACATTTGACAGATTAGATATTTGACAGATTAGATATTTGACAGATGAGACATTTGACAGATGGACATTTGACAGATGAGAAGTTTGAAAAATGATACATTTGACAAAAGATACATTTGAAAGATGAACCATTTGACATATGAGACATTTGACAGATGAGACATTTGACAGATGAAACATTTGACAGATGAGACATTTGACAGATGAGACATTTAACAGATGAGACATTTGACAGATGAGACATTTGACGAATGAGACATTTGACAGATGAGACATATGACGTATGCCACATTTTTACTGAAGATACATAACTCATAACTCATAACAAAATTGGTCTCCCCTCCATCATAGTTTAATGTAATGTAATGTTTACCCAACCTCACAGGAATTATAAATGTCGTCGTCATACTTCTGATATTCTCTCAGTCTAGTGTTTTTTTCTGTTTGGATGATGTGCCTAGTATACCCCAGTGAAGCCCAGTACCTTGCAGTACACTGGGAAGTGTATAAGGTACGACGGAGTGTTTAGCTCCGAAGGTATAAAGGGTTGAACCGTTTCACGTGTACACAACCTCAGCTGGACAGGCGGGAACTCTTTGACAACCCTGAAGTACTCTGTATACCCTGTTACAATCATTTTCCATAAGTACATTTGGGAATTACAAATTGGTGTTTTTGCCATCCCTCCTTCCAATGAATCATCAGCTGTTTATTTTTAAAACATGAACAGCATCTCTTTTTTACTGTTTTATATGAATGCAAAACTAGAGTAAGGTGATACACAGAAATGTTTTATAATAGTACTAAATATTTTTAAACAAATAAAAATTCTGTTTGGTTTGGCAATTATTTTTGCAGAAACTTTCCTACTTTCTGAAAGGTTACACATCGGACGTTTAAGGATATCTATTCGATATGAAGAAATATTTTTCAAAACTTATTTGACTTAAACTTTTAGCTAAACGAATTTAGAAAAAAATGCCGGTTTAAGAAGTTTTAGATAGATATTATTTAGAACAAAAAGTTTTATCAAAAATTAAACTTTATATAAGTTTTATAGGGCGTATTAACATATGCAAAAAAAATCATTTCTGACACCCCTAGGCTTAGTATACCAATATATTTCATCAAAAGCATACTGCAGCCATTTAATTATCATACAGAGAAATTTTCATAAAAATAGATTTTCTTTTGCAAATTTATTAAACTGTAAGTATTATTAAGTAAAATCTTAGCTTAAAATTGTTGATCGAATTTTTTCTTCAGAATGTTATACTCTTCATGAAAACTTTTGATAGATTTTTTCTTTACAAGAAGAACTTTTTATTTGTCATTAATTTAGTAGATAATCGGATTTTGATTGTGGAGATTTATTTTACGGGGAATCGTAAACCCCAATTTTTTTTCTGGGTCAGTTATTAAGTCTTTTTGATATGGATAAAAACGTTTGCAGCTTAAAAAAACATTATTTTTCCTAGGAAAAGGTGATCATTTTAAATTTTTAAAAAACGTCTTCTTGGAATAAAACTAATCAATTTTCTTTTTAAATAGATGCCACTTTCATTTAATTCATGTTAAAATAAGAAGTCCTGCCAATGTTTTGTTTTAAATTATGATTTCTTATGACGAGAATGAAAATCTGTCCAATATCTCATCTGTCAATTATATCATCTGTTATATATCTCAACTGTTATATATCTCATCTGTCAAATATCTCATCCGTAAAATATCTCATCTGTCAAATATCTCATCTGTCAAATATCTCATCTGTCAAATATCTCATCTGTCAAATATCTCATCTGTCCAATATCTCATCTGTCAAATATTTCATCTGTCAAATATTTCATCTGTCAAGTATCTCATCTGTTAAATGTCTCATCAGTCAAATTCTCATCTGTCAAATGTCTCATCTTTCAAATTCTCATCTGTCAAATGTCTCATCTGTCAAATGTCTCATCTGTCAAATATTTCATCTGTCAAATGTCAATAAATAATAGATGCAAAAATTTGCGACAATTTAATAGATGACACATTTTTTAAGTAACACAATTTACATATATGAAATTTGACAGATGCGACAAAATTTTGTTTTTCTTGTAAATTTCATCTTTTCTTAGACATTTGACTGATGCAACTTACGACATTTGAGAAAAAATTTTCTTCGAGTAAAAACTGGACAAGCAACACCTGCAAATATTAAATAAAAAATTAAAAAAATTCCTGGCAAACACCCAAGATATTGAATTAAAAAATAAAAATTCCCACAAAAAAATATCTTCAAAATAATTTTTTTTTTAATGTATGCAATGCTAATTTATTAAAAAAAATGATTTCGATTTTTTGGAAATTTTAAAAGAAGTTTTCTTGTGAAAAATCTAATTTGCATTCCATACAAAAAGAAAATCCTTTTATTTCAGGAGTTTTTTTATGTTATATAAGCTTATATGTCGCATCTGTGAAATTATGTAATTCACAAAAAATTTTTTTTAAATTTTCATTCCAAATATCAAGAAAAACATAATTTTGAAAACAAAATTTGGCAGAAATTTGTATTTCATAATTTAAAATTTGAAAGAAGATACGATTTTCTACTGAATTAATAAAACATAAGAAATTTTTCTTGTGAATAAAAAATGTCTCATCTAAAAAATTGTCGCAAATATCATATTTTGCATCTTTCACATGTCTCAGAAATTATATAATTTACAAAAAAAGTGAAATTTATTATTTGTTAAATTTCCATTTTATACATAATTTTGTAGAAAATTATTTTTATTTTTTAGTTTAGTATCCTTTGGTGTTTTATGTTAAGATTTTCACTTGAATGAAAATACAATTTTCTTCTGAATAAATAACAAAAAGGCATATTTCCTTGTGAATGATTAAATTTGCATTCCATGCATAAAGAAAATCATAATTTCGAAGACAAATTTTTTAACAGGAATGTTTTTTTGTCATACATGACATGCTTCATATTTCTCATCTGTAAAATGTCATATCCATAAATTGTTTTACTTTTAAATATCTCATCGATAAAAATTTCATAAGACAAATTTTTCGTATGTCTCAGAAATTATGAAATTTATCAAAAAATTGGAATTTGAATGGAGATACGATTTTCTACTGAATAAATGTCAAAAAAAGATTTCCTTGCTAATAATAAAATGTGTATTCCAAACGTAAAGAAATACAAGATTTTGAAGTAAGAAAAAAATGGTTTTACTTGTCCAATGTCCCATTAATAAAATTGTCACAAATATCATAAGTTGCATCTGCCAAAAACTAAGAAATTGTGAATTTTGCTAGCAAATTTTAAATATTTTTTCAATTAAATTTGCATTTTATACATAAGGAAAAACATAATTATGAAAAATTTTTAATGAATAATAAAATATGTTTTAGTTGTGAAAAGTCCCAACAATAAAATTGTCTCAAAAGTCATAAGTAAAATCTGTCAAATGTTTAAGAAATTATAAATTCACAAAAAATCGAAATTATTTTTAAATTAAATTTGCACTTTATATACGTAAAAAAACATAAATTTTAAGAAATTTTTGTTTTCTTCACTTCAATAAAGTTACAATTTTCTACTGAATTATTGACAAAAAAGAAAATTTACTTGTGAGTAATAAAATTTGCATTCCATACATTAAGAAAATCATAATTTTGAAGAAAAAATCTGTCAAACGTCCTATCTGTGAATTTTTTTACTTATCAAATGTCATATATCATGCATCCATCTGTCTAAGAAATTAAGTATAAGAAATTTTGGTATTTGCAAAAAAATCCAAATCATTTACTAATTGAATTTACATTTTATACATTAGAAAAACATAATTTTGAAGATTTTTTTGTGGGAATTTTTATTTCGTAATTCAATATCTTAAGGTGTTTGCCGAGAATTTTTAATTTTTTAATTTAACATTTTAAGGTGTTGCTTGTCAAGTTTTCAAGTTTTACTACGATTTTCTGTTGAAAACTAAGAAGTTTTTTATAGAAATAAATAAATTTTTATTCCAAACAGCAATCATAATTTGAAAGAAATATGCTAAGGTGTTTTATATAAAGTTTTTTACTTGAATTTTGATACTATTTTCTACGGAATTAATTAAAAAAGAGAAGAATCACTTGTGAATAGTTAATTTGCATTCCTTATATTAAAATTTTAATGAAAATGTTCTTTTTGTCATCTGTCGCATTCCACACATTAAGAAAATCAAAGTTTTGAAAAAAAATTAATTTTATCTCTTAATTTAAAAAAAAAAATAAAAATTTTAACGACTATGTTTTTTTGTCATATGTCGTTTCTGTTAAATGTCATATTTTAAAATTGTTTACTTGTCAAATGTCTAATGCAGAAAATTGTCGCAAATGTCATGTCTGTCAAACGTCTAATAGATTATGAATTCCATAATCTATTAGACGTTTGACAGCATTCCAAACCTAAAGAAAATCATAATTTTGAAGAAAAATTTGAAGAATGTTTTTTGTCACAATTTATTTTTTTCAATTAATTTTGCATTCCAAACATAAAAAACAAAGAAAATTTTGTGAAAATTTTCTTTTTTTTATTTAATATTTGAAATTGTTGTTTTTCAAGTTTTTTTACTTGAAGGAAGATCCTATTGAATTTAAAAAAAAAGGTTTGTAATGTAAATAATCAAATTTACATGGCAAATAAAAAGTAAATCATAATTTTGAAGAAAATTTTTTTGAGTGTTTTTTCATGTCATATGTTGCATGCTTCTTATCATGTATCTATCTAATGTCATATTCGGTATGATTTTTTTTATAAAATTTGCATTCCAAACCTAAAGATTATCATAATTTTGTGGAATGAAAAAATTGTTTTGATAAAATTCTTGCAAATGTCATGGAACATCTGTCAAATGTCTAAAAAATATAAAATTTACAAAAAAAATCGAAATTAATTTTAATTAAATTTACATTTTATACAAAAAGAAAGACATAATTTTGAAAAAATGATTTAGCAATAATTTTATTTCAAATTTAATATTTAAGTTTTGCTTTTGAATGAAAATATTTCAAATATTAAATAAGAAAAATAAAAATTCCCGCTAAATTTTTTTTCAAATTATGTTTTTGGATTTTTTTTTAATTTCCTAGTTTCAAAGACATTTGTCAGATGCAACTTAAGACAATTGCGACAGTTTTATAGAGGAGACATTTGACGACTACAATAATTTTTTTTCTCTCTTCAAAATCTTGATTTACTTTATATTTAATTATTCAGAAGGAAATCTACTTTTTTGTCATTAATTCAGTAGAAAATTTTCATTTCAATGCAAAACTTAAAATAAAACACATTTGGATATTAATTAAAAAAACCCAAAATTTCAGCAAAACTATTTCTTCAAAATTATATTCTTATTCATGCATCAAATGCAAATTTGATTTAAAAATAGTGTCGGATTTTTCTGTAAATTTTTAAAATTTCTTTGGCATTTCACAGATGCGAATTTTTACACAAAACGTATTACTCTCCGGAAATTTATACAGTGTTTAAACATACCTTAGAATTGTCGTAGGAGGCTGATTTTTTGCATGCAAACTCAGAATTATGCATATTACATGCATTTTTTGGTTTTGAAGGAATATGAGCAAAAGTTAACTTCATTAATTGCACTTAAACATTTTTCCTGGCACTCTTAAAAAATATTCGATAAAAAATTCACCTCCAAAGGCTTAAATGTCCGCGCGCTCGCGTAATAAAAGAAAACATCTTTGAATACTTATTTGCTAAGTTAGAATAACGGTTGCATGCGATTCATCAAACTATAGCAAAATTGGGACAAGGAATTCATTTCCGAGGTCAAAATAGACATTGGAGCACTCTGACCAGCGTGCTAGTAGCCAACCATTACATTATGGGTCATCATAGTACATTTTTTACATGTTGTATGTCGATTTATAGGTAAGTTGGCACGAGAAATTCATTTCCGAGGTCAAAATAAATATTCGAGCTATCTGATCAGCGCGCTAGTAGCCGCCAGTTACCTTATGGGTCATCTTTCTACATATATACATGTTGTATGTTGATTTATAGGTTATTGGTCACGAGGAATTCATTTCTGAGGTCTAATTTAATATTGGAGCATTCTGACCGGCGCACTAGTAGCCACCATTACATTATGGGTCATCTTGGTACATTTTGTACACGTTGTATGTCGATTTATAGGTAATTGGACATGAGGAATTCATTTCTGAGGTCAAAATGAATATTCGAGCATTCTGACCGGCGTGCTAGAAGCCAGCAGTTACGTTATGGGTCATCTTCCCACATATTTTACATGTTATATGTCAATTTATAGGTAATTGGGCACAAGGATAAATTTCCTAATAAAAACTTTTGTAAGACTACTCTGACCGACATGCTAGCAGCCAGCAGTCACCTTTTGGGTCATCCTGTCATATGTTTTGCATGTAGTATGTCCATTCTGGGGTACTAGAAACAACGATTCTCTTTCTTAGGTAAATAAATTAAGTATCAGGACTCTGATCGGCGCGCTGCTGGCCGAAGGATAATTATGGGTTCAATTAAGATGACCCATAATGTAATGGTTGGCTACTAGCACGCCGATCATTATGCTCCAATATTAAATTTGAACTCAGAAGTGAATTCCTCGTGCCCAATAACCTTTAAATCGACATACACAAGTAAATATGTGGGAAGATGACCCATAATGTAACTGCCGGCTACTATCACGCCGGTCAGAATGCTCGAATATTCATTTTGACCTCAGAAATGAATTCCTCATGCCCAATTAAGAGTAATACGTTTTGTGGCCCCTCCCCTTTGCGACAATTTTATGAGCGAAACATTTGACATAAAAAAAAAATTTCGTTTAAAAAAATTTGATGTATGGAAAGCAAATTTAATTAAAAGTAATCCCAATTTTATTTGTGAATTTCATAATTTCTTAGAAGTTTGACAGATGTAAATTAAGACATGTGCGACATTACATATGACAAAGAAAAACATTCCTGCAACATTTTTTTCTTCTTAAAAATCATGGTTTTTTTTTATGCAATGCATGCAAATTTAATTACTCACAAAGAAATCTTCTTTTATGTCATTTAGTAGAAACCCGTATTTTTATTTATAAAACTTAATATTTTAAAAGAACGTAGAATATTAAATGAAAAAATAAGAATACTGCAACAAAAATTTCTTCAAAGTATGTTTTTCTTTATGTAAAAATGCAAATTTAATTAAAATATAATTTTTATATTTTGTAAATTTAATAATTTCTTAGCCATTTGTCAGATGCAACTCATTACATGTGTGACAATTTCATGGATTCAGAGCATCATCTGCTTTTACTGGAGAATCAGGGTTCTTCAGAGGATGATCTGCTTTTACTGGAGACACAGAGTTATTCAGAGGAACATCTGCTTTTACTGGAGAAACAGAGTTCTTCAGAGGATCATCTGCTTTTACTGGAGAAACAGGGTTCTTCAGAGGATCATCTGCTTTTACTGGAGACACAGGGTTCTTCACAGCATCATCTGGTTTTACAGGAGAAACAGGGTTCTTCAGAGGGTCATCTGCTTTTACTGGACTTACAGGGTTCTTCACAGCATCATCTGCTTTTACTGGAGAAAAAGGGTTCTTCACAGCATCATCTGCTTTTACTGGAGAAACAGGGTTCTTCACAGCATCATCTGCTTTTACTGGAGAAACAAGGTTCTTCACAGCATCATCTGCTTTTACTGGAGAAACAGGGTTCTTCACAGCATCATCTGCTTTTACTGGAGAAACAGGGTTCTTCAGAGGATCATCTGCTTTTACTGGAGAAACAGGGTTCTTCAAAGCATCATCTGCTTTTACTGGAGAAACATGGTTCTTCAGAGGATCATCTGCTTTTACTGGAGAAACAGGGTTCTTCAGAGGATCATCTGCTTTTACTGGAGAAACATGGTTCTTCAGAGGATCATATGCTTTTACTGGAAACAAAGGGTTCTTCAGAGCATCATCTGCTTTTACTGGAGAAACAGGGTTCTTCAGAGGATCATCTGCTTTTACTGGAGAAACAGGGTTCTTAAGAGGATCATTTGCTTTTACTGGAGAAACAGGGTTCTTCAGAGGATCATCTGCTTTCACTGGAGAAACAGGGTTCTTCAGAGCATCATCTGCTTTTACTGGAGAAACAGGGTTCTTCACAGCATCATCTGCTCATACTGGAGACACAGGGTTATTCAGAGGATCATCTGCTTTTACTGGAGAAACAGGGTTCTTCAGAGCATCATCTGCTTTTACTTAAGAAACAGGGTTCTTCAGAGGATCATCTGCTTTTACTGGAGAAACAGTGTTCTTTAGAGGATCATCTGCTTTTACTGGAAACACATGGTTCTTCAGAGGATCATCTGCTTTTACTGGAGAAACATGGTTCTTCAGAGCATCATCTGCTTTTACTGGAGAAACAGGGTTCTTCAGAGGATCATCTGCTTTTACTGGAGACACAGGGTTCTTCACAGCATCATCTGCTTTTACAGGAGAAACAGGGTTCTTCAGAGGGTCATCTGCTTTTACTGGACTTACAGGGTTCTTCACAGCATCATCTGCTTTTACTGGAGAAACAGGGTTTTTCAGAGGATTATCTGCTTTTACTGGAGAAAAAGGGTTCTTCACAGCATCATTTGCTTTTACTGGAGAAACAGGGTTCTTTACAGCATCATCTGCTCATACTGGAGACACAGGGTTCTTCAGAGCATCATCTGCTTTTACTGGAGAAACAGGGTTCTTCAGAGCATCATCTGCTTTTACTGGAGAAACAGGGTTCTTCAGAGGATCTTCTGCTTTTACTGGAGAAACAGTGTTCTTCAGAGGACCATCTGCTTTTACTGGAAACACATGGTTCTTCAGAGGATCATCTGCTTTTTCTGGAGAAACATGGTTCTTCAGAGCATCATCTGCTTTTACTGGAGACAAAGGGTTCTTCAGAGGATCATCTGCTTTTACTGGAGAAACATGGTTCTTCAGAGAATCATCTGCTTTTATTGGAGACAAAGGGTTCTTCAGAGGATCATCTGCTTTTACTAGAGAAACATGGTTCTTCAGAGGATCATATGCTTTTACTGGAGACAAAGGGTTCTTCAGAGCATTATCTGCTTTTACTGGAGAAACAGGGTTCATCCGCCTGGAACAGAAAGGTTGGATTATCCAAATTGCAGGGGTGTATATTTTTAAAAGCTATGAAAAAAGAGACATAAAAAGGCAAGTATACATAGATACCTGGAGTATAGTATTAGAAAAAATCCGTACAATCCGTACAATTTTCGAAAACAAAAACTGTAGAATCCGTACATTTTTTTTGAAAAAATCCGTACATTTTTAAAAAATCCCTACATGAACTAAACTAGAATGAACTAAGATGAGCTAGGATAGGACTAAGGATGAGCCAGAATGAACTAGAATCGGCCAAGGATGGGCTAATATGGAATAGGACAAACTATGATAATCTGGGATTATTAGAATAGAGCTAGAATGAGCTAGAACGAGCTAGGATGGCTAGGATAAGCTAAGATGAACTAAACTAGAATGAACTAAGAAGAGCTAGGATAGGACTAAGGAAAAGCCAGAATGAACTAGAATCGGCTAAGGATGGGCTAATATGGAATAGGACAAACTATGATAATCTGGGATAGAATGAACTAGAATCGGCTAAGGATGGGCTAATATGGAATAGGACAAACTATGATAATCTGGGATAGAATGAACTAGAATCGGCTAAGGATGGGCTAATATGGAATAGGACAAACTATGATAATCTGGGATAGAATGAACTAGAATCGGCTGAGGATGGGCTAATATGGAATAGGACAAACTATGATGAACTATGATAATCTGGGATAGAATAGAACTAGAATGAAATAGGATTAACTATGCATCATATTGATATTCTTTATGAGTAACCAACACTTTAAAATCCCCCTCACCAGCCCATTTTTTTTCTTCTTTCTCATAGATCAGAGAATAATTTTTCAAACATAAATCCTTGTATTTTACCTTGTCCTTTATCTTCTGAACATCACAATCTTCAAACTCGCCAGCGTGTTTACGGGGAACAAACCTGTCCAATTCCTTAAAATAAAATTCTGAACATAACTAAAATCAAGCTGTAAAATTATGGTCCAAACCCCGCCCTTAGAAATGTGTCAAGGATATTTTGGAACAGTCAACTTTAAGTCAGATAATTACCACTGAATTCCAAAAAATATACCCAAGGACTTTTGTACCAGAAAGGTTTCTCTACTACTCTACAATAAACCATGCAAACTAACTGTATTTTAAGTGTTTTGTCCTAAACTATACAGTTCACTACACTACAGTGAACCACACTTACCTTCTGAATTCGACGTGTTCTATCCTGAACTAGTACAGGCTTTTCCAGCTTGAATATCTTCTCTATATACTTGATAACTTGGTTATCTAGTGGAGTCCCTTCAAGTCCTGGAAAAAAAATATTTTCTACATGTTGCTATTCATTAGATTGGAGACGAATTCGGATACAGAGAAAACTTTACAACAAAAGGTTCTCTAAACAACTTTTTATTTTTCTAGCATTTGAAATTTTTTTTCTATATTCTACAGTATATTTTCGTTTATTAAATCAAAGGAGTACATATATCCTTACAGAGCTGCAGTGGTAATTTTTTATCCTTTTTCATTCTTGTTGCCCAACAATTAATTTATTTTCTGCAATTTAGCGAATAAAACTCACCAAGTTTTCCCTTTGTGCAGGGAGAGAGAGAGAGATGGAGAGAGAGAGATGGAGAGAGAGAGAGATGGAGAGAGAGATGGAGAGAGAGATGGAGAGAGAGATGGAGAGAGAGATGGAGTGAGAGATGGAGTGAGAGATGGAGTGAGAGATGGAGAGAGAGATGGAGAGAGAGACAAAGATAGAGAAAGAGACAAAGATAAGAGAAGAAAGAGAGAGAATAATAAGAGAAAATATGAACCTCGAGTTTAATATGAGAAAACCTAAACCTGGAGTTTAATATGAGAAAACCTGATCTTGGAGTTTAATAACAGAACACCTGAACCTGGAGTTATAAAGAGAAAACCTGAACCTGGAGTTAAAACCTAGAGTTTAATATGATTTTATTATAGACCTTAATTTTGGGATATTCGTCGAAAATTTGCTTTGCAAAAAAACTTTTAACAACAAAAACGACTTTTCAAACAGTACAAACGACTGTAGTAGAATATTTTTGAAAAACTTACTAAAATTATGGTTTAAAAGTTCTAGCTCCAAAAATAAGTAAAATCCAGAAATGAACCTTCACATTGTTGGGAAATTGGATGAACCCATCATAAAAAATATGTCAAAACGATTTCTGAGCATATTCAATGAGTAAAAAAATTATTATTTGATCTTCTAGTAATAGTTTGATATGTTAATTATCAAAAGCAGTGCTTAGGATCCGGATTCAATGGATCCGCTTCCTGGATCCGGATCCAAGGGGTAAAATATCAACCAAAAACTGTAAAAAAACTTTTTTACTCCTAAAACCAAAATCTGAACTTTTGAAATAATAGAGATTATAAAATTTCCTAATTTCTGAATGGTTCATCAAGTATTAGGATGAACATATGCGAAAAAAATAAAACAAAAATTTGATTTTTTTTTTAAATTTAGTAAATCCTAAAGAAATGACCTGGATCCAGATCCGGATTCGCATCAAAATTAAATGGATCCTACGCACTACATTACAACCAATTAAGCATGCAAGGTCAGGCCGAAAATTGCCTTGAGGCCGGAATTTTAGGGAGGCTTTATCTCAGAAACCCTTGGTCACAGAAGCCTGAAATTTTGGATTTAATGTTCTCATAACTTGCTAGCTGTGTGCACATTTATAAGAAATCAATGGCAATGTGTTCCACGGGGTTGCTGACTTGGTAGAGAATGACCCTATCCTTAAAATTGCGGCTCAGTCAAAATTTGGAATCAGTGTTAAAAATATAAAAGCTAGTGAACTAAAATTTACAGACATTCACAGGTATACCCCCACCTGTGCATTGTCCTGCTAGATTTGAGGGTATTATATTCCTTACAAATAATAAGACCCATTTAAACTGTTCAAAGGCTATAATTTTGTAATTATATTAAAGGGAATTCTATCATGTATGATATTCTTTTGCTGTAAATATGCTCTTTTCCTTTACTGATTCCATTCACTATGGAATATACATTAACTTATTCAGGGAAATCATTATAAAATTACTTCACAACATATTATCATTTAGCATTCCTTGAATTCATATTATATATTAGTAATGTAACTATTGTAATTATATCAAAATTTATAATTCAAATAGTTTGAAATGCTTTATAATATAATGTAAATTTTAGACAAAATAGATACAATGGAATACACTTTTGTTCTTTATGTCTCTCCCTACAGACGACTTGGACCAATGGCTCCCCGACAGACTCCGAGGAGCCGTTCCGCACACATAGAATGAAGAAATGCGCAAGGTATTTACCTTTATAGAGAGTGCAGATGAGGAGTTTCTTCTGAGCATTCACTTCCGTAACTGTCCCCTCGTACCATTCACCAATCTTTTCTCCGTCCCTAAAAATCATTATTATTTCAGAGGTCAGTAATTTTGAAGGATTCCCAATTTTCAAACAATATCATGCAGGTCTGTCAATTCTGAGGGAGAACGAAGAAATTCAATTCGAGTTGCATTTTACATATTTTCCCGTTTTTATTGAGGATTTTTTAACTCTGCAAAAAAGTTCTTTTAAGGGAAAGTTTTCTAATTCATCTGTGTTGACTTTTGTTGAAATAATTCAAACAAACAGACAGCCAAATATTTTATACATAACAAGCAAACAAAAATATTTTTTTATATCTTACTTCATATTATAGTTAACAAGAATACGTTGATTAACTCCAATTTCTTCCAGTTTCAACTACTGACGGGCACGAGGCCGCAGATGAATGTTACTGCATCTAAAACCAAACAAACGCAAAGTTAATTTCAAGAAATTTAAATGAATTTATCATTATAAAAATTTTTATCAGACAATTTTACATTACTTTACTCCCTAAATTTTCTCGAACATGAAATTTGCAGGTTAACACAAAACATACTTTCCCATGTTTAAACATGGAAAACAAATATTTGGGACAGGGGGCGGGGGTGCTCATAAAGATTTTGGAATAATCAGACATTAGAGATCCGAAAATAAGTCTAGTAAGATAATTTCAAGGGACTGGTGTAGTAATTTTATATGACCCTACATTTAAAAAAAGATGTCACGTCATATTTACAATAATACCTTTTAAACCTTTGTCTATACAAAAATCAATTTATTATCCCAAATACTATGAAAAATTGATTATTTTAAACCATGTTTTTTGGATAAAGATTTTTTTAAATAAAGGTTAAGACTTAAAAGATAAATAATATTGATATCTGCATCAATGTTTTTTTAGTAGGAGGTTTAAATTGAATCATGTGCGAAACAGGGGAGTATATTTTATGGTATGAATTGGGGAAAATAAATTATTTAAGCTAAAGCTAAATAATAAGCTAATTTTTGTGTAATAAATAGAGAAAAAGTTTAAACTTCATTTTCCCCAAAATCTCAAAATGTAAAAATGACGTAGAAAATATGTGTGAACAAATCATATGGATATCATCCTATTGATCTTTCACCTGTGATCTGTAACATTTAATGGCCATCGATCGTACACGACATGATAGTTCAATCCGTCCGACTCAGATTCTTCATCAGCTTCAATATTCTAAATATGAAAATATCAGTGATCATTTCCGTATCATATACAAAACAGAGAATGATAAAATATATTGTAACCCCTCCCCATTAATACCCCTGGGTATTAAACCTGTATTAACTAACCCTGGGTATTAAACCTGGATGACCTAACCATGGGTATTAAACCTGAATGAACTAACCATGGGTACTAAACCTGGATGAACTAACCATGGGTACTAAACCTGGATGAACTAACCATGGGTACTAAATCTGGATGAACTAACCATGGGTATTAAACCTGTGTTAACTAACCCTGGGTATTAAACCTGGATGAACTAACCATGGGTACTAAACCACGATGAACTAACCATGGGTATTAAACCTGGATGAACTAACCATGGGTACTAAACCACGATGAACTAACCATGGGTATTAAACCTGAATGAACTAACCATGGGTACTAAACCTGGATAAACTAACCATGGTTAATAAACCTGGATGAACTAACCATTGGTATTAAAACTGGATGAACTAACCATGAGTACTAAATCTGTTTGAACTAACCATTGGTATTAAACCTGGATGAACTAACCATTGTTACTAAACCTGGGTACTAAACCCGGATGAACCAACCCTGGGTAATAAACCTGGATGAACAAACCATGGGTACTAAACCTGGATGAACCAACAATGGTTACTAAACCTGGATGAACTAACCCTGGTTACTAAACCTGGATGAACTAACCCTGGGTACTAAACCTGGATGAACTAACCCTGGGTACTAAACCTGGTTGAACTAACCATGGGTACTAAACGTGGATGAGCTAACCATGGGTACTAAACCTGGATGAACTAACCATGGGTATTAAACCAGGATAAATTAACCATGAGTACAAAACCTGGATGAACTAACCCTGGGTATTAACCTGAATGAACTAACCCCTGGTTACTAAACCTGGATGAACCAACCCTGAGTATTAAACCTGGATGAACTAACCCTGGGTACTAAACCAGAATAAACTAACCATGGGTACTAAACCTGGATGAACTAACCCAGGATACTAAACCTGGAGGAACTAACCCTGGTTACTAAACCTGGTTAAACTATCCCTAGGTACTAAACCTGGATGAACTAACCATGAGTATTAAACCTGGATGAACTAACCATGGGTACTAAACTTGGATGAACTAACCATGGGTACTAAACCTGGATGAACTAACCATGGGTACTAAACCTGGATGAACTAACCCTGGGTATTAAACCAGGATTAACTAACCCTGGATAAACTAACCCTGGTTACTAAACCTGGATACTAAACCTGGATGAACCAACCCTGGGTATTAAACCTGGATGAACTAACCATAGGTACTAAACCAGGATGAACTAATCATGGGTACTAAACCTGGATTAACTAACCATGGTACTAAACCAGCATGAACCAATCCTGGGTATTAAACCAGGATGAACTAACCGTGGGTACTAAACCTGGATGAACTAACCATGAGTATTAAACCTGGATGAACTAACCATGGGTACTAAACCTGGATGAACTAACCATGGGTACTAAACCTGGATGAACTAACCATGGATACTAAACCTGGATGAACTAACCATGGGTACTAAACCAGGATGAACTAATCACGGGTACTAAACCTGGATTAACTAACCATGGTACTAAACCAGCATGAACTAACCCTGGGTATTAAACATGGATGAACTACCTTAGAAATCCTTTGGATTTTAGCTTCAAAAAAGGCTCCAAAAGTCTTTCTTCCTTCACGGCAATCCATCACGTCGACTTAAAATATTAAAATGTGAGTGAAGATTAGGACTATGTAATATTTTTTATAAGTTATAACACTAAATGAAGTTCTAAAGATTTTAAAAGATACATATCCTGAGATCCTCTGATTTTACAGGAAACAATAAATCCTTTCAATTAGCATTTAAATTCACTGAAAGTGAACATTAATAGATTGGCAATACTTTTTAAAAAGGCTTATTCTTATTTGCAATTGTGACAACAAATATGTATTCAAAAACTAACTTAACTAACTTAAATATACTCTTTAAACTCTGAAAAAAAATTTTAAGAAAAGAAAAGACAGAAAAAGACGTAAAAAAACTTTACAAAATAAATTGGTATTTAAACGAAAATATACGTATTTTTAGGTTTTAATCAAACTAATAACTATTTAAAAAAACTAAATTTTTAAGTAAGGTTTTCGGGTTAATAGGGTATCACACAGAATCTAGTAATTTCACCCCATTGAAATTTAGCGTAGAACAACCTTGAAACCAAATTAACACCTTCGGTTTTATGAAGAAAATGGATTGATGAGGGACTTCAAAGAAAAATACCTAAATCTCCAAGCCTGTAAAGCTTACTCTCAGCATCCTCAATATTAGCCCGGAGATTCTTCTCTGGTTCTGGCTCAACGAGCTAAATATAAAACTAATTTGTACTCAGTCATCTTTTATTTATNGATAAAAAGTACAACCGTCCAGTGATAATACCCCACCAGGTTAAGTTTAGATATGTATTGTCACGGGTAGCAGTCCTCTAAAAGAAGGAGCCCTACAAGGGGTCAGAGGCACATTCAATATGTCCCGGGCATACACAGGGTAGCAAGAGGCAGTGACCCCTGGCCTGTAAGGGGGGGACGTAGCCCCCCCCATTGTACTTAGAGCTATCACACTTTTCAAATCTGAAACTAAAGGGTGAAGGGCATAAAAAATATAGTTTGCTGTTTTTTTCTGCTAGTTTTGTTTGAAGGGGAGATAAAGTAGTACTTGCAAGGTAATTGGACTATATGTGTACCATAGTCCCTTTAAAGTATCCAAGAAGCACAATGTTTTAAATTTACAGCCCAAATTTTGCCCTCACCCCCTAGGAGTTCCAAAGGGGGGGGGGACAAAACAGATTTGGGGGAAATTGTGCATATTTGGCCCCACCCTCCCTAAATTTATTCTGTGTACGCCAGTGCAATAAAATATCGCCATTATCCTAATTTTAACTTAAAAAGCCTAGCTGCAGCGCTCGGCCCTCAAATTTTCTATTTATTAGTTGGGGTTAGGTTAGGTTATGACACTTTCTGAGCCGAGCGCTTCGGCTAGGACAAGCTAGGGGGCCGAGCGCTTCGGCCACCGGTTAGGTTAAGTTATGACAGTTTCTTTTATTAAGGGATAGGTTAGGTAAACACACTTTCTGGGGTGAGCGCTGCGGCTAGAACAGGCTAGGGGGCCGAGCACTGCGGCCACATGTCTTACATTTAGGATCCTCTTACGTTTAAGATCCATGTACAAAACTGATAGGGGGGGGTCCAACTTTTGACAAAGGTATAAAAATTAACATATTGATGCTCAAAACGTTTAGAGCAACTTTATTTTTTAAGCAAAAATTGAGTGGTTGAACATCCACTGAGCAAGTGCCAGACAAATTGGGTTTGTCCATGTTTACAATTTTTGGACCCCACCCCCCACCAATCAATTTTTGTACATGAATCTTATTTTTCCGCAAAATGATTCGTATTTATTTTTTCCTATTTTAGGGTTAGATTAAGCTCATTTCTGCTGAGGCTAGGATGGGCTAGGGGGGCCGAGCGCCGCAGCTATTAAAGGCTAGGGGGCCGGGAGCTGCGGCCATATGACCAAAAATATCCATGTGATACATTTGATACCCATGTACGAAATTGATAGGAGGGGGGGTCCAAAATTCGTATAATAGGAAATGCCAACAAATTCTGTATTAAAAAAAAAACCTGATCCATTTCACTCGTCATGTAATCGATTTCAGGTCCTCAACCTTACATTTAAAAATTGGATCTGTAAATATAACATCCAAATAAACAAAACTTCGCGAATTTTGTAAAAAAAAAGTATCGTTGATTTTAAAAATATAACTTGTGTTTAATGCAAATTTTTCTCTTTGTTTTGAGGGGCTGAGGCTTTGAGAAAAATGACAATTCCCCGCTCCATATGCTTCCTTGATATCTTAGGCGATTAAACCTTATAGCTCAACCCTGGATCAGCCAGCTTCTGACTAACTCACAAGACTAGGCGGAGAGAGATTGCTTAGAACGGATCTCACTACGGACTGCTACTACTTGGCTCAGCTAAAGACCACTGCTATACGGACTGCTTCTGAGTTAGCTCAGTTAAAAACCGATGTTCTGGACTGCTCCTGAATTGGCTCAGCTAAAAGCAGCCATGGATCGACCATGTCGGGTCTGTCCTAGTGAACGATTTTGCCCCCCCAGGCCCCCCCTCCTATCAATTTTGTACATGACCAAATTAGTATTTATTTAGCATCATTTAGAATTATGGTTAGGTTAAGACACTTTCTGTGCCGAGCGCTGCGGCTAGGATGGGCTAGGGGGCCGAGCGCTGCGGCCACGGGTTAGGTTACTTAAGACACTTTCTGGGCCGAGCGCTGCGGCTAGGATGGGCTAGGGGGCCGAGCGCTGCGGCCACGGGTTAGGTTAAGTTAAGACACTTTCTGTAAGATCCATGTACAAAATTGATAGGAGGGGGGGGGGCAAAAATCGTTCTCTAGGAATATATTACAATCCAAAATTTAAACATATGTAGTGGCCGTAGTCTGGATTCGTTCTAAACACTCTCTCTCTCGACACGCAAATATGGACCCGTGATAATTTGATGATGCTATCATGGCTAAATTGAAATGAAAAACACCCGGAATTTCTATATCAACTCAATGATAACATGCAACCAAGAACACTCTTCTCGCATAATAATCAACACTAAATATAAATTATTAACTACTGCGTATATTGATCAATTTTCTTGATAAATTCCCGGGAAATCCGGACTTGGGAAGGATTCGCGGCATTCTCTCAAAACCGGAAACAGAAAGTGTTGACAGGGTGCCCCGTAAATGTGAAAATAACAAACTAGCTAATAGGGTGGACCGAAATTGTAAGTAAAGATCCCCCCCCCAAGAACAAAAGATGCAGTTTATAACTTTATTTGCCACCAATTATCTGCAAATTAAAAATCAAATTTCGCTGGAGAATTCTAACAGACTAAACTAGACTAATTTGATGCCGGCAGGCCAGCTTGGAGCACACGTGGACAAACCAGGTTGGCGGTAGCAGTAAATACAGGATTTTGGTTAACCGGAGAAGGAGGGTGGCTGCATTCAATCGTTTATGGTTTACCGGAGGTTAAGGAGGCAGTACAAAATCATTTTAAGTTGACTGGAGGGGGCAAGCAGGCTACTCAATTTTTCTGGTTGACCAGAGGGGAAGAACTGGAGACTTTAAATAATATAGTTACTGGTCTACATTCCAATTACTCTTAACTCTGTACTCTCTAAATGGCCATACACTGTTCTCAAGGGTGTATTCTGGATCATTTGTCCGAGGAGTCCGGGGGCTTAACTTTATTATTTTATCCAGAGGGGGGGTCTCAGCACCCATTGGGGCCTGTCGAACGTCCCACTCAAAAAATTGTCGCAAATGTAAAAATTGCATCTGTCAAACGTCTCAGAAAAAATAAATTTGCATGTAATACATGAAGAAAATCAAAATTTTGAAAGAAAAAAATATTTTCCTTGTCAAATGTCTTAAAAAAAATTTGTCGCAAATGATCTGTCAAATGTCTAAGAAATTATAAAATTTACAAAAAAATCCGAAATTTTTTAAAAAATTAATTTTGCATTCCAAACATAATTTTTGTAAAATTTTTCGTGGGAATTTTAATTATATTAATTTAGTACAGGGTGTCCCACGAAACATGACAATAGGAAGACGACTTGAAAGTCGTCTTTGGTATTTGAATTTATTTGTGACATTTAGTCTTCTATCTACTTTAACATGCATGATTCTGGAAACAATTATCACATAATTCTCCTAGCCCTGGCATTTCCAAAAAGTGGTCTGCGTTTTTTGTGCTTTCAATATTACCGGAGATATAAAGAGTTTGGTTCAGATTTCAATTTCGTTAAATAAAAGCAAAATTGTCGAAATCTGAAGGAAATTCTTCATATCTCGGGCAATATTGAAAGCACAAAAAAAGCCAGACCACATTTTGGAAATGGCAACACAAGGGAAATTTTGTGATTATTATCTCTAGAAATTTACTTCTAAAATTAAATTGACAAATAAACGCAGCAAATTATATCAAAAATCAAGACGACATTCAAGTTGTCCCTGTATTTAAAAATGTGTTTGTCAAGATACGATTTTCTACTGAATTAATGAAAATTAAGAAGTTTTTAATGTGAATAATCAAATTTGCATTTATAATAAAAAGAAACTCTTAATTTTTAAGATTTTTTACAGGAGTTTTTTATGTCATCTGTCAAATGTCTAAGAAAACATTAAATTCACAACAAACAATTCAAAATTAATTTTAATTAAATTTACTTTTCATACAAAAAGAAAAACATAATTTTTAAGAAATTTTTTGCAAGAATTTTATTTTCTAATTTGATGTATGAAAGTGTTGTCAAATGAGTTATAAAAGTGTAAAGATTCGCATCTGCCAAATGTCTAAGAAATTTTGAAATTTACTGAAAAATCCGACATTATTTTGAAATTAAATTTGCATTTTATACATAAAGAAAATCATAATTTTGAAAAAAAAAATTTTGCTGAAATTTTTTTTTTTAATTTAATATCCGAAGGTGCTTTATATTAAGTTTTGCATTCAAATGAAGATACGGTTTTCTACTTAATAAATGACAAAAAAAAAGATTTCCTTGTTAATATTTAAATTTTTCTTCCATATATAAAGAAAATCAAAATTTTGAAGAAAGAAAGAAATTGTTTTAGTTGTCAAATGTCGCAAATGTCATAAGTTGCATCCGTCAAATGTCTAAGAAATTAGGAAATTTACAAAAAAAAATCAAATTAATTTTCGATTGAATTTGCAATTTATACAAAAAGAAAAACATAAATTTGAGGAAATTTTTGTTGCAGGAATTTTTATTTTTTAATTTAATATCCAAAGATTAAGTTTTTTTTACGGAAGGGTTTTTCTCATATCATAGGTCACATGGATCATGTGACACATCTGTAAAATTTCTTAAAAATTATGAAATATACAAAAAAAATTCAAAATCATTTTTTGAATCTATGTGCCTTTCATACAAAAACAAAAATATAATTTTGAAATACTAAATTTTGCAGAAATTTTATTTTTTAATTTAATATATGTTTATGTGTTTCATTAAAAAAAATTGTCGCAAATGTCAAAATTTTGTATCCGTCAAACGTAAAAGAATTTACGAATTAAAAATTCGAAATTATATTAAATTTGCATTCCAAACTTGAAGAAAAACGATGCTCTACTGAATTAATGTAACATAGAAAGTTTTCAATGTGACTAACCAAATTTGCATTTTATACCTTAAGAAAATCATAATTTTTTTTTCTACATTATATGTTGCATCTGTCAAATGTCATTTCTGTGAATTGCTTTAATTAATTTTGCAAAATAATTTCGAATTTTTTTGTAAATTTTTATAATCTCTAACATTTGACAGATGTGACTTATGACATTTGCTATATTTTATGGATGAGTCATTTTTTCAAGTAAAAAAATTTGCAGATATGACATTTGGCAGATGCGACATATGACATATGACATAAATAACACTATAAAAAAAAGTTCTTCACAATTATGATTTTCTATATGTATGGAAGTGAAATTTGATTATAATTATTGTTATTTCTTAGACACTTGCGAATTTTGACATTTTCTACAATTTTATGAATAAGACATCATTTAACAACACCTGATATGTCAACTAAAAAAATTAAATTCCTGCAAAAAAATTTTGAATTTCATAATTTGACAGATGGTGCTGATGACATGTGCGACAACTTAATGAATGAGACATTAGACAAGTTAAATATTCATATATGTCATATGAAGCATGCAACATATGACATAAAAAAGCACTCCCATGAAAAAAACTTTCTTCAAAATTATGACTTTCTTTTTGTTTGGAATGTAGATTTAATTATTAACATTAAAAACTTCTTATTTTTCATTAATTTAGTAGAAAATCGTATCTTCTTTCAAGTAAAAAACTTGACAAACAAAACATTCAAATATTAAATTAAATAACAAAAAATCCCTCAACATTTTTTTCAAAAATATGTTATTCTTTATGTATGAAATGCAAAATTGACAAAAATAAAGAATTTGGTTATATTTTTTGTAAAGTTCATAATTTCTTAGACAGATGTGACTTATGACATTTGCAACATTTTTATTGATGAGACATTTGACAAATAAAACACTATTTTTCTTTCTTCAAAATCTTGTATTTCTTAATGTATGGAATGCAAATTTGATTATTAACAAGGAAGTCTTCTTTTTTTGTTATTAATTCAGTAGGAAAAAAATATGTCTTCATTAAAGTGAAAAACTTAATATAAAACATCTTTGTATATTAAATTGCAAAATAAAAATTACTGCCAATTTTTTTTTTAAATTATGTTTTTTTATGTAAAAAATGCAATTTAATTGAAAACTTCTTTATGCGTAAAGCATGCAACATTTGACAAAAAAAACGCTTCCGTAAAAGTTTTTCAAGTGAAAAACTTGAATATTGAAGTAAAGAATAAAAATTCCCGCAAAAAATTTCTTCAAAATTATGTGTAAAATGCAAGTTTTATTAAAAAATGCTTACGATTTTTTGTTGTAAATTTCATAATTTCTTAGCCATTCGACAGGACTTAGGACATTTGTGACAGTTTTATTTCCGTAAAAAATGTTTTTTTTTCAAAATTATGATTTTCTTTATGAATGAAATTATTCACAAGAAAATCTTCTTTTTTGTCATTGTTTCAGCAGAAAATTGTATCTTATTTAACTGAAAAACTTAATTTATAATACCTTAGGATGATAAATTTAAAAATAAAATTCCTGCCAAATAATTTCTTCATAATTATGTTTTTATGTGTGTATAAAATGCAAATTTAATAAAAAATATTTTGAATTTTTTTTTGTAAATTTCTTAATTTCTTAGACATTTGTTAAATGCAACTTATGACATTTTCGACAATTTTAAAGATGCAAATTTTAATATTTTTAAGGAAAATTTCGTATTTTTTATTAATTTTGAAGAAAATTGTATCTTCCTTTCAAGTGAAAAACTTTGAAATTTCCCGCTAAATTTTGTTATTTAAAGTAATTTTTTTCATGTTTGAAATGCAAATTTAATTAAAAAATTCATTTGGATTTTTTTATAAACTTCACAGTTTCTTTGACATTTGACAGATTAAAAAATATACAGATTTGACAGATACGACTTATGGCATGTGCGACAAATTTTAAGGATAAGACATTTGACAATTAAATCAATTTACAATTTCTTAATTTTCTAGACATTTGACAGATTATGCAAAATTAATTAAAAAGAATTTTGGATTTTTTTTGTAAATTTCTTAATTTGGTTTTGACAGAGTCAATTTTATTGATAAGATATTTGACAAGTAAAATTTTTTTTTTAAATTATGTTCTTCTTCATAATTGGAATGCAATTTCGTAATACTATTTTCCAACTCTGTACCTATCAATATTGAGAATACCACTAATTTGTGTATTGTTAATTTTCAAACGCCAGAAAAACGAAACACTAACCCGCTGTTACGCGAGCCATGCTGCGTGTGTAAAGTCTGCTTGTCACCCCTGTGTATTTCTGAGTTCTCCCTGAAGATCTGTACGGAATGTATTGTGAAAGAACTAGTTTAGGAACTGTTTACAGTCTGACTGCGCAGGCGCAAGATTTCTCGCGGAGTAGTAAATAATTTATATCAGTATATGTTTATTCGTTTTGCAAGTTTAGCCGTGTCCAGAATTCTGGGATCATTGTGGTAACTATTTTTATATATATTTATGCTTATCGTTTTGATTATAGTATGATTGATATTTATATATGTGTTTGTTGGTTCCTAGCCACAGTTTTTTAATGCCTGAGTGAATTATTTGTTGTATTTGTATGATTATCACTCAAAGCTTTTTCTGTGGGTTTATTAAACTTATTTAGATTGAAGGCTCAGAGAAATAAACGTTCGGAACCTTACTATCATCCTTTTATTATGAAGAGCGTTGAGAGAAGGGAGTCTTACGATCCGGTCCTGAGAAATACCACACGGTATATATTAGGTCTTTAGGGAAATCGCTAAGTAGCGAAACACCCGCACGTGTTATAGTTTTTACTCTGTTTTCCTTCAAGTCCTGCACTTTTTAAAAGCAATGTTTTTATTTGCATTATTTCCACAGTTTGCACAGTTCATTATGAAATTTACAAATAAAATCCGAAATTATTTTAATGAAATTTGCATTCCATAAATAAAGAAAATCAGAATTTTTAAGAACATTTTATTTACTGGAATATTTCTTTTTGTCTTTATGTCTGTCTCTATGTCATGTGTCGCATGTGTCATGTCTCATCTGTCAAATGTCATATCGGTTAATTGTATTATTTGTCAAATGTCTCATTAATAAAAATGTTGCAAATGTTATAAGTAGCATTTGTCAAATTTGCATTTAGTACATAAAAAATCATGATTTTAAGAAAATTATTTCTGCAGAAATTTTTATTTTTCAATTTATTGTATGAATGTCAGTCCTTTTTATGTCAAATTTTCACTTGAATGAAGATAGAATTTCCTACTGTATTAATGTCAAATGCAATATTTTCCTTGTGAATAGAAAATTCGATCAATGTCAAATGTTGCATAAGTCAAATGTCGGATCTATAAAATGTCTTAAAAATGTCCAAAAAATTCCGAAGTAAAGAAGATTAAATTTCCATTCCATGCATAAACAAAATCATAATTTTAAAGAACATTTGTTTTTATGGGAACTTTTTTATGTCATATGTGATGTGTTGCATCATGTGTTAAATGTCATATCTGATAATTGTCTTACTTGTCAAATGTTGCATCTATTAAGTGTCTCACAAATTATTAAACTTCCAAAAAATTCCGAATTTTTAAAAATTAAATTATCATTCCACACATGAAGGAAATCATTTTAAAAAAAATTGCATTCCAAACATTAAGAAAATTATAATTTTGATGAAAATCTTTTTTTATGGAAATGTTTTTTTTATTTCAAATTTTGCAATTGTCGTATGTCTCATCAGTTAAATGTCAAGTCTGTATCTTGTTTTACTTGTAAGTTTTTTGGAAGTTTAATAATAATCTGTCACATGTCGACATTAATAAAAACTCTAGACGTATCGACTTTTTTTGGCTGGGCAACATTTCGTTCAGGAACGCAAGTTTCAAAAATTTTCGAATGTGATTCAAAATAAACTTCTGTTAATTTTTTAACTTAAAAATGCAGTAAACTTACAGAAAATATTTTTTTATGTACATGATGTTTTTTTACAAGTTTTAATTTTTTACGTTTTTTTCATATTTGTCCAACAAATTTTTCATTAAATAATCGTTAACGAGTTTTGATATATCTTTCGTTAACGCCGTTACTAAAATTGAGATCGTTAACAAACGGTAACTTTTAAAAACAAGGAAAAATTAAAGTGTTGCAACTTAAGAAAACTGATTAAATTTGTTTTTGCCTGATGACTAGTTCATGTAAAATAAATGAAAATTTGCGCAAATATAGTTTTTCTTCAAAGTTATGATTTTCTTTGATGTGCAAAATTTTATACGATGGAGAAAAACATAATTTTGAAAAAATTTTGCACGTATGCATTCATGTATAGTCACAAAAAAATGATTAAATATATCAAAAGATGAAGATATTATGATTCTGAAGAGAGTTTCTTAAAGAACGTTTTAACTGTGCGTTTTTTTGGAACGATGTGGCCATTAACGGAAAATTAATTTTGTTAATTTCAAAAGCGATCGTCCCCCTTTAGCGACGCCCTATTATGTATTACCCCCCTCGCCCTCCCCTTGTTGTTTAATATGTATGTATATCGTTGGTAACTTGGTATCTTGAAGGAGATTAGGGCATGGTAGTGGAGTACAGTGGAGGCCAGGAAGGATATGTAAAGGGAAGCAAAGAGAAGGGGGGGGGGGGAATTGGGATAAAAGTTACGTTGCTTAAAGAAACGTATAATACGGAACAGGTTGAAAATAGTTTTAAAGTTAAAAAGTGTATGTGGAAAGAAAAGACAGGTAAAACATGGAAAAGGGGGGGGGGGTAGAAAAGAGAGGGTAAATAAGCGTGAAGAAAAAAGGGTTGAGAAAAAACGAAAATTTATAAGCTCCATCTTATTCGTATTTGAAGTTTCAGTTCTGGTCATGCTTTCAATAAAAACATTGATGTATTTACACGGTAAAAAATCAAAAAGAATTTGGTTGCTTGCAAATTCTTTTTATCTTCTTTACACCGCTAACTATCTATCTAACTATCTATCCTATCTACCTTCCTGTGAAAGTATCTTCAAATCCAATAAAAATGAAGAATAACAGTCTTTTATTGGATTCGTTATCTTGACAAAAAAGAAAATGAAAATATAAAGGATTGTCGAAATGCTTATATATTTCTCTTTAGAAAAACATTTGGATGCTAAAGAAGTTGGCTATTTTTATACTACAAAAAATTTAAAGTTACCATGCACAATAGTTTTAACATAAGCCAGTCTGAACTATTTATTAGAAAAATATGTTAAAGCAAAAAGAAAGTAGAAGGTGTGTTGATAATAGTTTGATAGAGATTTTTTTCTAGAAGAAGAAACGGTTTCTAATCCTTTTCCTAGAATCCACTGTGAACACCCCTGTATGTGGAGAATCTGACTGGAGAGTGCGGGAATTGAGGTAATAAACTGATAGCAAAGAGAGAAAAGGGGAATCTAATGGGCCCAGTCACTTGTTGAACTTCTAGCAAATAGCAACGCTACCAATGATAACAAATTAAAAAATTGCACTATTATTTCATCGTAATTATTATCACTCATATAAAATATACCAGAGGCCGAATTTAAACAATTTGAGCTGCGGCTCAAATATGGTTGGTTCCATTTAGAATAATATTAAATACTCTTAGATACTCCTAGAGTATCTGTTATGTTATCATCATTGTTATCCTCACTGTTAGTCTCATTGTTATCATCATTGTTGTTATCATCATTGTTGATTGGGTTCACAATATATTCTCTAAAATGCAAAGGATATCATTCAGAGCATCATTAATCCAATTGTGTATTTTAATTTGTTTTAAAAACCCGGCTATATTCCTACAAGTTATAAATGTGCGAAATTGTGCCAATTTTAAATCAGGGGAAAAAACTTTATTTATTAATTTTTCTTTATTATCGTCCTAACAGTCTACTATCTTTCTTTTCAAAACTCCTTGAAAAAATTGTTCCTCAGCAAATGTTTCGTAATTTAATTAAATATCATGTATTTTATGAACATCAATATGGATTCAGACCAGGTCATAGAACAGAACAGTCTGTTATGCAATTTCTTAGCAGAGTTTACAACGGATTAAATAAGGAAACCCCAGAATATACTTTCTTTTATTTAAAAAAAAAGCATTTGAATTGTGTTTTTGAATCATTTTTTTAAACTGGAGCATTATGATTTTAAAGGAATATCTAACATTTAGCTAAAAATTACTAAAGTAATAGAAAACAATTAGTGCAAATAGATAATATCAAATCTTCTTTGAGGACTAATACTTGTGGTGTACCACAAAGAAGTTGTAGTCTAGCTAATCAGCTTGTTCGTCTTTAGATCTATGTAAACCTTGTCATAATTCAGTCCTAAACCTTCTAGAACAAATTGAAACAGAGAGCATAATCTGGATAAATAAAGGTTAACTAATGAATTGAACGCGTGAAACTGGTAAATTCAGAGACGGTACTGCATGTTTTTTTAAAACTTAATTGGATGAGATATTTTGAATATCCCTGTTTTTGAAAGGAATTGAGTCTTTGCAACAAACTCTGATTTTCTAATCCCTATATCTTTAGATTCCAATGTCGTATACCTTTGATATTTCAAACTATGAGTTCTGAGCTGGGAACTTTTGAATGGTGGATATCGGGATTAATGCTTAATCCACTCTTTTTCTTAATCTCCAGATTAAATATTGCTTGTTGTCCTCATGAATTTAATCTACAGATTAATTAACAGATCGGGATTAAGGATATTACATTCTAAAGTTTTCAGCTCTGTTAGATTAAATTATATAAGTTTGAAATTATATAAGTTTACGACAAATTGGATTTTCTGCAATAGATAGTATTCGATAATAGTTGAACCATGTAGTTCTAACATCCTAGAGATGCACTGGGATATTGATTTTATTATGATCGGATAATAATTAAGCCTGTGAGACATAAAAGTGTTTGGTTTTTTTCCAACACCCTTTATATCAACATATAAATATGTTCCAGAAGTGAGCAAATAAATGTCGTATAGACTGTAAGTTGTAAACGTAAATTCATGAGTGACTTAAAACCATTATCTCGGTAGCAGTGAAGATTCATCGTTGATCTTAAATTTGATTTTGCCGGTTGCCCCCTTTTCATATGTCAGTGAATCTTTAACTTTCTTCCATTCTGCATAAATTTGTGGGTCATCAATTTTAAAGAGAAACCAGGATTGATAATATTATTTTTCATGTCGTAAAACTAGGATATCGCATTTGTCCATGATTAGACCAAGGTTTTAAAAGTCGTGGTTTGTTAATCAGACTTGCAACCCAGTAAATGGAGGATAACTTGAAATTACGTCTTCAGTCCCCTGTAATAAGTATGTTGATCTTTTATTTAGATAGAATGAATGCAACAGGCAAGGGTATGGTCGCCCTTTACCTTCACAGGTAGTAAGTTAATATACATTTCTTTAATGTTTTATTCTAGTGATTTACAAAAACAGTGTGTAAAGTAAGATTTGAATTCCCAATTCACTAATTCTTTCAAAAGGTTGTTTATGTACAGCAAGAACAAAGCAAGGTCAATCAGACCCAAACAAAGATGGGGGGGGGGGGCACAAAGTTTAAAAAGGGCTTTGGTGCTTATAGAAGGGACCATTGAACCTCAGAAAGATTTATGAATCAAGGCTAACAAACTAATTTTTAACTTATTACAACTATATTTTATTTTATATGGATAATTTTTCTGCTTTAAAACCTTTCTTTGTCCTTTCTACAAGCTGCTGACAAGATATTTTGTATTTACAAAGTAACAAAAACTGTCTTTCAATATTTCCTTCATAACTGAAAGAATTAATAATGTCAAACATATGAAACTCTGTTCACAATAGAGATTATGTTATGATTAGAGTTAAAGGATAGAAAGGGCGCGTTCGTTTTTTTCATTTCGTTCGTTTTTTTTCATTTCGTTCGTTCATTGTTCATGAACGACCCATTTCGCTAGTTTTTTTAAGCGTTAAACCAAATCTTTCGTTTAGTAAAATAGTTTTTTTTCGATAAAATTGTTTTTTTTTCAGTTAAATTTTTTTTAAAAGTTTATTTAACACTATTCCTGCTGGGGGGGGGGGTCAGCAGAGATAGGGTTAAAAAATCGGTCGTTCAGTAAAAAACTACTGCTTTTAAAAAGTTGCTTTGAAAAATCGTTCGTTCAATGAAAAAAAAACTATAGTTTTTTCAAGTTCGTTCGATAGTTTAAAGAATTTAAAGAGTAACTACTATAAACTAAATACTTATTTACCATAAATATCTAAAGTATCAATAAGGAAAGAAAAACGTGCAATCCAAAATTTCTGACATCTTTGCAATGAATTACTTTCTTACAGAAATATATATTGAAAGAACATAAATTGGAATGAAGTACATAACAAAGTACATAACAAAGTTTGCTATTAGGCGAGGAGAGAAATGGGTGTGGCAGAGTATTGCTGAGGAAGCGGAGCAGGAACGTGTTGCAGCATTTAAACAGGGCGGGATAGTGCACTTTAGGAATAACAAATTTTGAATTAGCCCTTGCTCATTCGCCATTTAAAAAGAAATACGGATCCCATTTATCAAAATTACAGTTTTTAAATCTCCCAAATAAAAGAAAAAATGGAAAAATAGAAATAGATGACCTTTTTGTAGTTATACAGCTTACCATCCCCCAGAATTTATTTTTGTTGATATATGTATTATTTAAATTTTCTATATCTTATTTTCATGTTTACATTAAAAAATATTTGCTTACTTAGAAATCAAGACGGTGTTCTTAAGGAAATATGCATAATATAAATTTAGAAAAAAAACAAGCATTGCAAGCTCTAATTTTATCATCCTTCTATCTTTGCAACATAATGGCGAACATACTTTATATAGTTAAACTTTAAATGTGTATAACATGAGTCATAGTTTAAAATATCATAGGTCTTCGGCATCAGGTTTCGAATAAACAAGGATGAGAAATTTGTGACGAATTCTCACTTTTTAGTCCCTTTGTTTTCATTTCTTCTGTTGAACCATTAAATGTTATTAATGAAAAAGTGCATATTTATCTAACAAATATTCTTTATTTATTGTCATTATTATCATTGAGGTTTAGACAGCTGTTATTTTCTCCCTAAGCTGTGGAATGGTGGGGTTATCCAGAGCTATAAGGTAATTTAATCGAATTGTTGAATTGATATTGTTGTAAAGTAAAGTTATGAAAATACGCAATAATATACACAGTAATCCAAAGTTTTGCAAAGTGCTTTTAGTTCTAAAATTCCTAAAATGAAGTAATTGTGAAAATGCGTTAAACATGATTTATAACAAAAACCATGGTTGAAAGGGACGGCTTTCTATAACATATTTTGCTTAAGCTATTTTTCATGATACTTGTTTTTTGTCTTAGGCTTAAACAAAAAGAATTTTTTTAATTAGCTTAGCTTCAGTTCTAAAAACGCTTAATTTTTGCATTTGCAAGGGATTACTAGGCTTCAGCTTTAAACGAGAGAGCCCTGAAACAAACCAGAAGCTGTTTAATAATAATAACGATTTTTTAATATCGAACAAAAAGTTATTTAAGAAAAAATCTGTTTAGAATAATTAAAAAGTTACAAGTTCGTTTTAGAAAAATTCCGCCAGGACTTTAAAAGAGTTTAACTGAGTTAGTATTCTAAAACCAAACACGAAGGCGTTGCAATCATTTAAAAAATAGCTGGGCAAGTTTTTTTTCAAGCTGATCAATTGAACTTGGTTCAGTACAAATAGATTGTCAAGTACAATAGATGCCAACAGAAAAATCGAAAAATTATGCACGACGTCACAAGTGTTAAATATAAAAATAAAAACGACATTTTGTTCAACAAGTTAATTTCCTAGATTCAGCTTAGAAAAATATCGTCTTTTTAGGAATTCGTTAAAATTTACAGATATCCTAAAAACTATAAAATAGAGAGGCAACTAAAATTACATCGCGTAGGTATATCTACTGTCATTTGTTGTGTAGTATTTAAAGCATGGTGTAATATTTAGAGTATGATCAGATACTAAAACCCCTCAACCTCATCTCTGAATCTGAGCGGAGTACGCATAAAATTGCGCTAATTTCACTTTAAGATAAGCACTTAAGTCTAAAATTATCATTTTTATTTAAACATTTTTCGGACACAGGAATTGAGTGGACACTTGTGACGTAAATACAGCTGTACTGAGAGTATGAATGGATTGTTTTAATTTTTTTTGAAAAATAATCGTTTCGTTATGAAAACGACGACGAAAAAAACTAAAAAAAAACGATCGTTTTAAAAACGATACTTATTTAAAAGAAATAGTTTCAAAAACAATCGTTTTAAAAACGATCTTTTTTAAAAACGCAAGTTTTTTATAGTTAGTCGTTTCGTTAAAAATCGTAACAACAACCCATCGTTAATGATGATGAACCTTTGTTAACGATCGTTAAAGCCAACCCTTTGTTAACGATAGTGAATGAAGAGAGGAGGAGAGAGGAAACCGACCTGAAGAGCATCGGTACAGATCATTGAGTAGTTTTAAAGAAAAAAATAAGAAGAGCTTCCCCACAACTTTATACCTGCATGTAAGACAACATTCGATTTAATTAAATGTAAGACGACATTCATACTCGTCTTCATAAATGTCGAAAACCTGTGTAAAAAACGGTCGCTTATCGTTTTTATAAAAACGATCGTTTTCAAAAACAATCGTTATTCGTTTTCTAAATGTTCAAAACCAGTGGGTTGCTACAATAGTTTTTGGAAACGATAAAAACGAAACAAAAAACAATCGATTAACGATCATTTTCAAAAACGATGAACAACCCTAACTGAGAGTAAACGCATACTTCGTTGCCATCTATTGTACTTGACAATTTATTTGATCTTGGTAATAACTATTAACTACTTGGAAAGAATGTCGTCTTGATCAAATTGACAATCTATTAGGTAAAAACAATATTTCAAGGATATAATTTACATGTTAACATGTAAAAAAATCAAAACCTTACAAAGTTATAAATTTAAAATAAAATTTTGAATTATTATATTTGGGGCACTCATTATATATAAATAGCTTTACATGTTTAGAAGTAGGAAGACTTTACATCAACCAATTACACTTAAAATTCTTGAGAAGATGAATAACCAATCGGGTTCAGAGATTCTCTTTTGTCGAAAGTGTCTCGACAATATGAGAATCTCGACAAATTAGAGAAAACGAACTGTTTAATTGATCATATATGCAACCTGAATTCTGAATATCGAGTAATATTGTTCCAAAAATTTTAGAGCTTTTGAGGACAACAACATGAATTTGGTCCATATTGAGTCTAGAAAGCATAGGGTAAGTGATCTTAATTTCAGTTAACGAAATTACAGAAAAGTTTGAATGTCGTCTTGTTTAATACTTCTTTAGAGTAATACTAATCCGGTCCTACATTATTTTCTTCGGCGTCGTTCCTAACTTGGCGGAGGGGGGGATAGATAAAACTCCTAAGAATGCGCGAATACCGGATATTATTTCTTTTATTCTCTCTCTCTATGACAGCTTGCCATGACAGCTTGTTTCTATAGATAGTTTGATTTTAATTTGATACGAATGTTAATGATTTATATTATGACTGTGAGACTGGTTGGATTTTTGATACGAATGTTGATTTTAATTTGATACGAATGTTAAT
>NW_019396261.1:0-45029 GCF_000591075.1 Eurytemora carolleeae | reverse complement strand
ATCAAATTAAAATCAACATTCGTATCAAAAATCCAACCAGTCTCACAGTCATAATATCAATCACTAACATTCGTATCAAATTAAAATCAACCTTATTGTATCAGATTCATAATAACCATCCTTAACCCGTACTATCTATAGAAACAAGCTGTCATGGCAAGCTGTCATAGAGAGAGAGAATTAAAGAAATATTATCCGGTATCGCGCATTCTTAGGAGTTTTATCTATCCCCCCCTCCGCCAAGTTAGGAACGACGCCATTTTCTTCCTACTTTACTTCGGACCTACTGAAACATCATACCTAAGACAGCTGACAGTAATTGTTAGTGGTCAGATACAAACTTTTTGAAAATTGGATTCACGCTTTTTTTTACATGCAGATTGATGTATATTTTTGTGTTCTTAAATTAAAATACATAAAAGGTGAAGGATACAAACCAGCAGCGATCAGCCTATAAAAATACTATTAAAAGAGATAAAAATATTCAAATCAAATAAATACAATGGTCTCCGATCCAATCCATGTTTGATCAGAGAATGCTGAAGATAATAACGTTCTGTTCCCAATCCTTATCATTATTGACTTTGTTCCCTTTGTTTTCATGTCTGGTCACAAGCTGTGTCAGGTATGTGGGTGTGTTGAACCAGCTTGGGTAGGCCAGTCGACCTGGTTGGATGCCTTTCAATACGAGTGTTGTTATTGATACGATTGTTGTTTGTTTTGATACAAGTGTTGTTATTGATACGATTGTTGGTTTTGATACGAGTGTTGTTTTTGATACAAGTGTTGGTTTTGATACTAGTGTTGTTTTTTATACGAGTGTTGGGTTTGATACAAGTGTTGGGTTTGATACGAGTGTTGGGTTTGATATGAGTGTTGGGTTTGATATGAGTGTTGGGTTTGATATGAGTGTTGGTTTTGATACTAGTGTTGGTTTTGATACGTGTGTTGTTTTTGATAAGAGTGTTGGTTTTGATACTAGTGTTGGTTTTGATACTAGTGTTGTTTTTGATACTAGTGTTGTTTTTGATACTAGTGTTGGTTTTGATACTAGTGCTGTTTTTGATACTAGTGTTGTTTTTGATACGAGTGTTACTTTTGATACAAGTGTCGGTTTTTGATACGAGTGTTGTTTTTGATACGAGTGTTGTTTTTGATACGAGTGTTGTTTTTGATACGAGTGTTGTTTTTGATACGAGTGTTGATTTTGATACGAGTGTTGTTTTTTTATATGAGTGTTATTTTTGATACGAGTGTTGGTTTTGATACAAGTGTTGGTTTTGATACTAGTGTTGGTTTTGATACTAGTGTTGGTTTTAATACTAGTGTTGGTTTTGATACTAGCGTTGTTTTTGATACTAGTGTTGGTTTTGATACTAGTTTTGTTTTTGATACTAGTGTTGTTATTGAAACGAGTGTTGTTTTTGATACGAGTGTTTGTTTTGATACGAGTGTCGGTTTTTGATACGAGTTTTTGTTTTGATAAAAGTGTTTGTTTTGATACGAGTGTTGTTTTTGATACTAGTGTTGTTTTTTATTCGAGTGTTGGTATTGATACGAGTGTTGTTTTTAATAATAGTTATGACATTTGGTTGCAAGAATTGGGGATTAGAAAATTAGTGCGTGCCTGAGGCTCAGCTACTTTAACTGCACTGGAATGAGAAAATTCTTCACAACTGAGTGAAATTTATTAACTTAAGAAAGGAATTTGTAAAACTTACAGATATTTGCATGAACTTGATAGTTTAGTAAAAGTGCAGGAAAAAGTTTTCAAAACAATAATTTTTGAAAATACTTAATTTCTGAAATTTGATAAGAAACTCTAATTCATCATATCCAATTGTCGAACATTTTGATTTCTTGTCGTTACGTGCTTTAACACCCCCCACCCTTACCTACAGGTCTGTCTAAACCTTTAGTTTTGCATATTCCTTTAAAGTACACATTAAACAAGAAGAATTAAAACTTTAAACTTTTTTAATCATTTACTCAATACTATGCATTATAGAGCATATAGCACCGGCCAGCGTCGGTGTGGTTTAAAATCGTGTTAAATTATATTAAATTATAAAAAAGTCCACTAAATCAATTATCTTTAAATATCTGTTAAGGCTCTCATTTCCCATTGTAAAGCTAAAATACCATAGATCTATCATAAAACTCTAAAAGGTTTGTTTGCTTTAAGAAATAAAATACATATGTCATCTTAATTCCTGATATGAAATATATACGATACACATATATATTATATCTACATAATATGTTGACCAGGCAGGAATTAAATTATGTATATTATTAAAAGGAACTGAGTTCTTGTTACAAACTGAAGTTTGTATAATCTCTATATCTTTGCAACTCGAAGCCGCAGACCTTTGATTTTAAAAAAAATTCCATGCACCCAAAATGACATTCATATTGCTAACAATATCAATTTTTTGTATGCGTTCCTCAACCACTAATCATATTCCTATATCTTTGAAACTTGAATGAGTTAACCTTCGATTATTCAAACTTTAAAGATGTAAGTTAATCTAATATAATTTAACATTTGAAATATAAATAAGGCTTACAATAACAGGTTGTAGATATATTAGAATTGGAATATTTGAGTTAAAGGAGAGTTATAGCCGGCAAAAAGGATGGAGCGATTGGGCTGAATGTTTGTGTGGACACTCATGAGAGGGCTATTATAATTTAAATCTTAACCTATATGGGCAAACCTGGTGTAATAGACTTGTCACAATTTATGAATCAATTGTTAAAAATTGTTATCAATTTCATATTTGTAATTATGCGCACAGTAGTCCTTTTTCCCCCCCCCCCCCCCTCTGGGCAAAGGTTGAAATCAGGTGTTCTGGGTAAAAAAAAGGGCTTGGCCTCATCATCAAAGGGATACTTTCCCCCCTTAAAAAGGAAGAGTTGGAAATCTACTTTCCTTTAAAAAAAATTGCATTAGTATTTCCCTTTCACCTAGAATATCCCAGCCCCCACTATAAAATTGCATTAGTATTTCCCTTTCACCTAGAATCTCCCAGCCCCCACTATAAAATTGCATTAGTATTTCCCTTTCACCTAAAATTTCCCAGCCCCCACTATAGCTATATGCATTATGCAAGCTTTTAGCAAATACAGAAGAATACATTTTAATACATATTCCGTGGACTACAAAGGTCTCAGGACTTGAGAGAATAATACAGAACTATACAGAGGGAATAGGGATACATTATAATATGTAGTCCTTGAATTATGACTACAGTGGACTAGAAAGGAGAGTAGTCTCAAAGACTATCAAGGGCTTCAGAGGGTATAATACAGAGCTATAACAGATGAATACATTATAATATGAAGACCTTGAATTAGAAATAGTGGAATAGAAATGGGAATAGTCACTGGACACAAATTAGGACTTCAGATGGTAATACAGAACTATATGTAAAGAGGGATACATTATAATACAGTGATATCCAGAGAACTATTCAATAGGAAGACGACTTCTAAACTCAAATTATGACTGTAAATAGTCCAATTAGCAAAGGAAACAGAAATTGTTCAGTGTAAGCACACCCTTATGGGAATTAATAAGTGTCCAGTAAAACTATTTGCTTTCTACAACATCAAATACACTTACATATTGCTATGAAGTCGTCTTCCTATTTTGGAGTTTTCTCTTTATCACTGTTTATAGTCCTTGAAACGTGACTACAGTGGACTATAAAGGGGAGTAGTCTCAGGAGACTAATCAGGACTTCAGATGGTAATACAAAACTAAACAGAGGGGTACATTATACATATAGTCCTTGAATTGGGACTAAATGGCCACTACATAGGGTAAATGAAGTACACTTAATATAGAATAACAGCATTTTTAAAGCGGGGGGGGGGTCGACAACTTTGCCCCCCCCTGACTAAAATCCTGTGTACGCGTCTCTATTTGTTCAATGTTCATTGCACATTGAACAATTTCTTCCTATGATTTTCATTTGAATTTTTGAAATCCTTTTCACATTCCACATTTTAATGGATCCAACTGTATATGATTCTTATTTTTTTAAACTTAATTATGAATTTTCAACATATCTCTTCACCTTGATACAATCGCACACTTGCTTTCAATAACAAAACTCGTATCAAAAATAACACACGTATCAATAACGACACTTGTATCAAACCAACACTCGAATCAAAACCAACACTCGTATCAAAACCAACACTCGTATCAAAACCAGCACACGTATCAAAACCGAAACTTGTATCAAAAACAACACTTGTATCAAAACCAACACTCGTATCAAAACCAGCACACGTATCAAAACCGACACTCGAATCAAAACCAACACTTGTATCAAAACCGGCACTCATATCAAAACAACACTCATATCAAAACCAACACTCATATCAAAACCAACACTTGTATCAATAATAACACTCGTATAAAAAACAACACTCGTATCAATCATCTTCACATAATAAAGCTTTTCGCTCATATATGTATAATATTTATATATTTATATGTTAGCTCTAGCTGGCCAAACGGCTGGACCGAATTGGCTGACATTCTTTTAGGGAACCCTTGAATACACCGGGGGTAACATAGGTTTTAAAAAACTTTTTTTTCTTCAAAATTCTCTTTTTTTTCTTTTTAATTCGATTTGTTTTTTAATGCTTCTAAATTTCTTGGGGAACTCCAGGGCCACTTCAGCTAACATACCTGATATAGTGTTTATTAAATTTATTAAGTCCATTTATGGGGCTCTTGGCACTATAGCTTTTGCTCGCCCCCATTTTAGAAAGAATTCATTTTTGTACACCAAAAAAATAAATTCACCATCATTATTATTAAATGTGGTATGGGGTGTGGCTGGGTAATGTACTTTTAAAGAATTAACGGAAAATTCTGTTTCTGTTAAAGTACGGAATGACTCGTACATTTTCTAATCGTCAACGAACGAAATGAATCTTCTATAGCAAAATAGAACAGGCAATTTTTGAAAAATTTCGTTAATGTTTAAGGGATAGATTACATGAAAAACATAAAAAAACTTTTCTAATGTGTAATCATGTTTTTGCATGACGACCTTGTATTTCCCATTCTAAAAACATTGTCCAGCAGCAACCTCGATGCAAATTAAACGGATGTCTGTACAAAAAAAAAACTAGTAAATCTCTCTTTAAACACCCTTTTAAGTGTCTTAATTATCACGCCAATTTTTAGTTTAATTAAAGTTTAAAGCAATCAACTTCAAAACCGTTTATTGTCTCAGTGAGTCAGTGGTACTCAATATTTTTATTCGGTATATAGAATTGGCATGCCAAACATAATAAGCAGCTAAGCCTGAAGGTAAAGCATTCAAAACTCAAATGGTACATGATGTTATTAGTCGTTACAATGAATAAACAGTTACTACTATACACATTACACAGATACTATGTTCAGAATTTATAATATTTGCCTTAAACAATTTAGACTTCTCAAAATCCAAGAAAAAATCGAAAAATCTGCGAATTTCTTTTTCTATTTTTTGATAATTTTTATCTTTCAAGAATGAGAAGGACTTTGAAATATATTTGGAGATCAACAGTGAAAATGCTAGGAATATTTTGCTTTTAGAGAAATAAAAAAACCATTTTTACATTAATTCTTTGCCTAAATTTAAATGATTTCAAATTTAATTAAATTACCCAACACAGTAAAACACGCGTATAAGCAAAACAAATGGGTTGATTATTAAGAGATTGGGATGATATACAGCATCTTACTGAAACATTGAAGGTAAGTAAAGTCAAGAGTTATGTGCTTTAAGATGGAATTTAAAGAATTTGAGCCGTGGGTTAAATCCGCCAAACCCCGGTTTAAATTAAGCGCCGGCCTTAATCTTGAAATATTTGATACATTTTTAAGTGGAACCAACCATTTTTAAACCGCGGCTTAAATTTAAACCGCCGCTTAAATTCTTTAAATTCGGCCATAGGAGTATCTAAATTTTACAGGTGTTTTTAAATCTCAATTCTCAATCTAGTAGATAATAAGGAACTGACTTATTGCCACACACTCTTATTTTCTAATTACTATATCTTTGCAATCGAATAATGATGTAGACCTTTGATATTTTAAACATTGAATTGTGTTACCTCATAAAATCTGTTTGAAATATCAAAGGTTTAGACCGTTGGGTTGCAAAGATATTTAGATAACAAAGTTTGCGTTTGCGGCAAAAGCTCAATTCCTTTGTTTAAGTTTCCTTAGACATTTACGGTAAAATATTCAAATATTTCTGAATGGTTTTTCAAGAATTTAAAAGTAAAAGCATAAAATTTAAAAGTTGTTAAAAAGCATAATTGTTGGAATCTTTGAAATCAATGACAATTTTAACAATCAAAGTTTTTCATATTCACACCGATCATAATGACGACGCATCAATATTTTGAAAAGCTGAAATATTTTGAAACGCAAAGATTATTTTCGAAAATACTAACTGAAGTAAAAACTTTTGTTTGAAATGGCGCAAATTTCAACGATTGATCTCAATAGAGTGATTAAATTTTCTGTGATATACAAATATACAAATATACAAATATATATACTAATAACTCCAAGAATATCAGCAGTGCGTCATTACTTTTTTCCTTTTCCCCTCCACTCATATCCTCCATCCTTATTTACTCCTAGCCAACTATCTTTGCTTTGCTTTTGTTTGTAATAAATTTATAATTTTTAAATTTGTTTTTGTATAGGACCTATCATTTCAAACAGCCCTTATTGGCTAGATAGGTCCTGATAAATGGTATATGAGTTTATAATAGTTTTAAGAAAGGAATTGATTCTTTACAACCAGCTTTGATTTTTAAATTCCTATATCTTTGCAACCCAGTGTCGTAGACCTTAGATATTTCAAACTAAGAATTCTGACAGATCAAATAATCTAAATTTGAAATATCAAGAGTTTACACCATCAGGTTGCACAGGTATAGGGGCTATAAAAAACGTGAGATTCCTTAATGATCTGTTCATTTCTTTGTGAGAAGATTGCGGAGCACTTCCTTCTTTGTTATCATTAGTCGAAATATATTTATGTATCTAAATCAATAAAAATCTATAGGCCAGATTTAAAACTAAAGAACGAAAAGTTTTGACTTAAATTTTAAGTTCATGGTTAAATGCCACTTCTGACTTAATTTAAACCTGAACTTTAACCATGAGGTTAAATATTTAACCCTGTGGTTAAATATTTAACTCCCCCAAATTGACGAGTTAAAATTTAAACAAGGGATAAAATCTTGTCTATCATCATTCAGCGCTAAGCGGCATTCAACTAATTACGATATATTTAAAAGTAAAAACCTTGATTTCATAAATTTCACGTTTTAGATTAATTAATGTTTGCACGTAAACCCAAAATACGGTTGTAACTGGATATATGTTTTGTTTTCCGTCACGTAAATAATTTAAAATTTAAAAAACAGCTGATTACCGATACTTTGGTAATAATGCTCCGTAAATATTTTTCTCTGATTGGTTAAGATTTTTCCCGGGAAATTCAAATTTGAAATTGAGAAAGTTTAATATTTCAGTAGCTACTCATTATTTTACAGAACTTTTAACCTCAAAAAATTCGCGCATTCTTTAGTTTTAGACTCTGCACAAGATGGAGATCAAAGCTTGATCTCGAGAGTCCCAACATAAAAAAAATAATACATATTTACTTTATCTATACTTACAAATGTACATACTTTCAGGGTATTGATCTCGGTCTAGTGGACAGAGCTCCTCTTGTTAAAGAAGTTTCGGAGGCAAGCATTATTAGAGTTTTATTTATTCAATATAAGGAGTTTCAAAGTTTCACGTCGAAATAATTTTTTATTTAACGTTTGTATTGTTGGTTTCATTTATATGATAAAGTTTTCTTCATAATTCCACTATGCACTCAATGAACTCTCTTATTCTCATGTTATAAATATAATACATTTTTTTGGAGGTTTTCAAATATTTTCTCCTGAAAACTTAATTTTGTATATTTTTGTAATATTTCATGAATAAATAATTACTTACTTTATGAATGGTGGATTTTCAAAGTATACATTGATAAAAATAATTAGGGAAGTTGAGTTTAAGTTACAATTTGTGTTTTTTTTTGTATGATTAATGTTAGTTTATTGTATATGTCAACAGGATCTTGGGATGATCCATTTTCCTAAGTGTATTGGCGACTTGGATCTCTGCCAAAAGGTTCTCATGTATGGGACAGACCTAGGGACTTCATACATTAAATTGAATTAAACGTTTCTTAAGTAAATATATTTTGTTAGGCCCAATATTTGAACAAATCTACAGTCTCTTTTTTGGTAGAAAAATGCTTATCATAAATTTTATGGTTAAAAATGCAATTAGTAAGAATCATATGGCTTCAAATTAAAAAATGTATGATTTTGTATCTAATGTACAGATGCAGATCATCCTGGTTTTAAGGATCCGTTGTACAGGTGAACAATTAATTAAAAAATATTCTTAAATGCCCAAATGGGTATTCAATCTTCATTTAAAATTGGCACAATCTTTTCTATCGACGCAATGGGTTAGCCCCGAAAGTGTGGATGAACCCGTTGGCCTATATATGAAAACAAATCTTTTTAACATTTGACATTGGCGTTTTCCTAATTTAATTTCATAAAACTTCTTATATGAAAATGGTATTTCTTATATTTTGTAATATTTGGCACCTCTAAAAATTTGTGAAAGGCATTTCTTGGACTTTGAATCTATAAATTTAGAAAGAGAAGGAAGTTTTTTGGAGATTTGGCGCTCATCTACCGACATGGACAAACCATACCGAGAGTCAAGGTAAAAGGGGGGCAATTCGACCCTTTGTGACAACAATTTTTGTACAGGCTGCCTTTGGTTCTAATGATTGAGATAGAAGGCTAAAATGTTGAGTGCAGCCTCTAGTTGTGGTCATCTATATTAATCACGATGAAAATTTGAGATCAGAGATCATTGACCTCCGTTTTGACCTCCATGAACTCAGAAAATACGGGAAAGTACCACTTTTTTACTCTAATTCAATTATTTTAAGTTAATCAGACATGTTTTCTTATTTTTTGCTAACACATAAGTCATGACATCAGATGATTCTGAAGGTCGTAACCTCCAAAATTTGCTTACCTCTGGTGGTCAGAAAATAAAATCAATGAAGATAAATTTTTTTGTGGATTCAAAAGGGGTAAAAACGTGTCAAAAAGAGGTATCAGAATGGAATCAGAGCACCAAAAAAACCTATGATTTGATACCTCACATAACTTGTTTTCAATGATTTTATTTTTTGACCTCCAGAGATAAGACAATCTTGGAGGTCACGCCCTACAGGATAATCTGAGGTCAAAAAGGGGTATCAGAATGGAATCTGGCCTGTAAAACCCCAGAGGTCTAATTCATAGACTACTGCGACTTTCCTGACTTACTGGTCGACAAAATCAAGATGAAGCATGGAATCTCTGTAACTTGATACAATTTTGTAAATATATTTTCCCCCACTACCCCCCCTACTTCCCTATTTCCATTTTTAGCCTGGATGTATAATTTAGTTGAAAACCAGACTAGAAAAGTTATACCTTAATACATAACACATGTTTTTACTTGTATGGAATCTCGGTAGTTTTGTAAATATATTTCCCCCCCACTTCCCTATTTCCATTTTTAGTCTGGATGTATAATTAAGCTGACAACCCTACCAAAAAGTTATACCTCAATATATCCTGCATAATTAACACATGAGTTACCCTCTCCAATGCTGCTTACCTTTTCCCCATTATTGGCTATATGTCTAGTTTAGTTAGAAAAAAGTCACCCCTCATGATACATCTGGATCAAATATCAAATATGTTTTAAGCTGTGAGAAGATTCCCCCTCCTCTACCCCCCCCCCCTTACCCCTGCACTCTGTTAACAAATGCATATGTTTGTGCATGTCTAATTTTGTGTGTTTGTAAAATATACAAGCTGTTGACTTAAAACCACTAGGTGTCTCTAAAAGTTTTCCGTAAAATTAAAAAATTTAATAATTTCATTAAGAAAATGTACTAAATTTTCTCTCAGGATGTTTTATATATCTTTTAAGACTCTTTTAAATCATAACAAACTATGGCTAGGTCTATGATGAGAAGTTTACACTGAAAAAAGGAATCATTTCCGAAGAGATCTGGTTAAGGCAACCTTTGGAGGCGCTTATCAATGACATGCTTTTATCTGAGTGACATCTAAACTCTGATAATTCAAGTTGACGTGTGTTACCTAAAAGAGACTAAATAAGTTAGCAAACTGTCCAATCTGTCGGCTATCAGCTGTAACTAATAAAATCAAACACATGCAACAAAATGATTTACGACGGGGGGTAATGCGCAGAGGGGGGTATGAAACCCGACCCTTAACTTTTAGTCTACTGATTCCGCATGATAAAAGTAAACTTTTAGTCGGAACAGGGTGACTTGGGGTTTTACCGGGAGAACACCAAAAAAAACTATGATTTGATACCTCATGTGACTTAATTTCATTGATATCATGTTTTGACCTCCAGAGGTCAGCAAATTTTGGAGGTCACGACCTCCAGAATCATCTAAGCCCAAATAGGGGTATCAGAATGGAAGCTGAACTCCAAAAAACCTAAGATTTGATATCTCACATGACTACTGTTCTTTGATTTAATTTTTGACCATTTTTGGAGGTCATTATCGAAGGGATGTCAAAATGGAGGTCGGATATATTTGTCTATATCAGTGTATGACATATATGTTAGCAAAAAATATGAAAACGTGTCTTATAACTAATAATAATTAAATTACAGTGAAAAAAGTGGTATTTTCGGGTATTTTCTGAGTTCATGAAGGTCAAAATTAAGGTCAATGACCTCCGATCTCAAATTTCGTGATCTATGTAGATGACCAAAATTAGAGGCTGCATGCAAAATCTCAGCCTTCTATCAATTATTAGTACCAAACGCTGCCTGTACAAAATTTGGTGTCACACTAGATTTATTTCTTCAAAGGTTTTCCTATTATGAAAATATTTGCATTTCTCACAGTTAAAGTTAAAGTTAAAGTTGAATTAAAAGATATACAGTATATGCAATACATATTATGCACTATAGATTACTAATGACGAGGTTTTATAGTTTCATAAAACCCTTCCTAGTTCACTACTCAGATCGGTTGAAGACCTCAAGATAAAAATCTGAAGAATTCAACACTTTTCGTTCAATGCAAAAAATCTTTTAACTTTTTTGTTATTTTCCTTTAAGCAATATTATCATAGTGCCTATTTAGGAGCATATACTAAACATATCATTACTAAACATATCCCAACGAAACACAATGTATATAAAACATATCAAATCAAAACATTTCTTCTACAAAACATATCAGCACATAATTAATCAATCAGAAAAAAACATATCAGGATACAAAACATTGCAAAACAAAACATATCAAAATACAAAACATATCATAATACTATTTACATGTCAAATCCAAAACATATCAAAGACAAATAGTAAAAGAAAAACTTATCAAAAACTAATTTTTTAAATTGTTGGAGAAAAGTATTTTTTCAAGCTCATTTTTTGCTATATTCCACAATAATTCACCTCTATGTTAATGATTGTGTTATATCTTCGTTACCTCATTCAACTTTTGCGATTAAATACAATTCAAGATTTGAATTTTAACCATTACTTAAATATAGTTATTAAGTTTTGTATTTGATATGTATTGTATAAAAATTGATAAGAAATTTATATGTTTTGTAATTTGAAATTCTGTTTTTTGATATGTTTAGTAGTTGGATATGTTCTGTTTTGATATGTTGTAATTGGATATGTTTCTTTGGGATATATTTAGTGATGATACGTTTTGTATTTGCTTCCCTATTTATAGTTCATTCTAAATACTTCCCAAAATGACAAAGAGTCTCTAAGTTAAGACTATTTAGTACACGACAGAAGAAGTTGAGACCTGGGGACAAATACTACGAAAATTAAGGGAACTTCATCTCAGGTGTGCTTAAAATTCTTTTTCCACACCCTTTAAAGGAATATGGTAAGAGCTAAAATAAGAAACCAAAAAATAATAAAGTGAGAGGAAAATGAAAGCGTAAAAGAATTGAAAAAATCACAACTTCATGCATCTTTATAATTCTAAGACTTACTAAGACTTAAAGACAGAAAACCTCTCAATTTCCATCATGTTTTTTTCTTTTCCTGAATTATGAATGAATTTTTGTTGGTTTCAGATATGCATGCAAGGAATTTCTTGAAAACTGGGTGGAACTTGTGGATACTTGCCATTATAGGAATAATAATCAGTATTGAACAGTTTCTAAATAATTAGAAATATAGTAAGTTGTTCTCAAAAGAAAAAAAGAAGTTGCGCATAGACTAAATGATAAAGACTACTTATAAAATATGGTACGCCCAGAAAAAAAGACCATACTAATTTTTTCAACCATTTTTACATGTTCCATACTTCATTTTGATCTTCAATTTTATAAAAAATCTAAGTTTGATATAAAAAAAAACATAAGATTTGATGAATTTATTAATGGAGAGGATGAAACCAAAGCTAAGGTTGAGAAGAAATCATCTTTGAAAACTGTGTGCCAGACTGTCTTGGCAAGCTTGGTGTATGTTGTGCGTGGAGATCCTGCTGATGAGTGCTAACTCTATCCAGGTCCTAAACATAATGAAGGGTTGAGAGAATTAAGTTTGAATTCTGGTGGGGTAGGGTGGCTAGTGTGTGACACCAGTTCTCGTTAGATCACTGAAGTTAAGAACACTTGTCCACAGCCAGTAACTGGATTGGTGCCCTGACTGGTGTTCACTGGTTCGATTCCTGTACTCCACACAAATCTGTGGTTTCAAAGACATTTAAAGCCGACATTTGGTTAACCATTTATGACCACCTGACAGATGTAGGAAGACAGAGGGGCGGCTGTCAACATCTCTCGCAGTGAAAGGGTGCAAGCTTTCTACTCAACAAGAAAGAAGCTCTAAGTGGATTGATCCAAGTGAATGGTGATGGATGAATGTGCTGCCAGATTACAACCCCTGGTAGAACAATATAAAACCCAAACAACACCAAATCTTTGCAATAGAAAGAATTTCGAGATTTGAATGTAATTAACTATGATTTTTTGCAGTGTAGGATACTTTTATTTGTGAGCTCACTAATTATCTACTTGTCAATTCACAATGAATGTATTATTGTATATTCAAATTTTGATTTTTAAATGAATATTTTGTTTAAACAAATATCAATCAAAAACAAATCATTAAAAATTATATTTTTCAGTTGGCTTGCTGTCTATTTACATGAACGGGTTGCTAGTAAAGCTTAGAGATTGTGCTACATTGTGAATCTCTTTCTTGGTGTTGTGGCCTACTGCGATGTTTTTCTGCTTCTATCTCCTACCTGAAATGGTTTACAAAACCTACTGCAACTTTGAAAAGAATGCGAGAAGAAGATCAATTAAAATCCAAATCCAATTTTGACAAGTTGGACCAATATCTGCATATATATATGTCTGCAGCATCTCCTGTTATAGCTGGGGGATTGTGAAGAAGACAACATTAGAGAAGAATTAAAGTTGTTAGTTCACAACTTATGTATACATTTAATTATTAGTCACATATAATCTGTAATCTAATAATCATAAATCAATAAATCATAATAAAATAAAACGCTAGGCTCAAGGTCACCTAGTATTAAATTAAAGGACATAAATGAGCAGTTAAATGGCAGAGATGATATTTTAAAAGCTTAAACGCGAGTCAACCCAGACCTGAAAAAAAGACTTTTGCGCAGGTAAACCCAAGTCAAAATTGATTATGATTCCACTAATAAGAGACTGCCTAGAGAGCTTCTTCTCTGTAGCAGACAGATCATCTGTAACAAGGAGATGTAAATTTCAAAAATTTCATTTTTACGTAGATACATTATTTTCTTGGTATGTTTATATAAAACCTTTGATCAAATTTGACACCACAAATATTTTCAAAAGTGAAAACCCCAAACTGGTTGGTCTTTACTAAATCTAATGCCATCCCAAATCCTAGTCTTGACTTGAGCTTTACTTGGGTCTAAGTAGACATTAAGATGTTAGGTACTTTCCCAAAGGATTTTTCCCAAATGGAAACTTACCAAATGGCAACTTCCCAAGGATATTTTCCTAAGTGGCAACTTCCAAAATGTGCAATTTCCCAAGTGGCAACTTCCCAAGTATGTCCTAGCCACAGCTCTTGGACCCCAGCCTGTGTTAACCATTGGGCTTGGCCCCCTAGCCCGTCCTAGTCGCAGTGCTCAGCTCCCATTGTGCCTCAGAGGGCCTAACAACTAACCTTTGGGAAAATGACTTTGGGAAAGTGCATTACACCAAATAGAAGGCTTCCCATTTGTATAAACCTGTGCATTCAATGGGTAAACACAATATCCTTTACTTCCTGAATTCAAAAGCCTTCTACACATCCTGGCATCCTCGACATCATTACAACATTTTGAAGACAGTCCCAAAAACATAAACACTAATTTAGACAGAATACTGTCCTTAATAAGGAGACAGAAAATAATTCTAGAAAGAATATAAAATATGTCAAAATTGATGGGGTGGAGACAAAGCAGCAGAAAATGCAATGTGATCCTCTGACTAATCACAAATTTGACCTAGAAGTAAAAAAAAAAGGCTGAGTAATAAACTATGAAAGACCCTGCCGCTGAAATATAAATATTGAATCTTGGGGTCACATGACCAGTAAAGTTTGGCAGTAATGGAGGATACAAAAAAAAAATTTCTACATTTTTCCAACAAAACAATATGAGGATTTCGAGAACAAAAATGGAGTATTCTGAAAACAAGATATGTTGGTAGTTGTCAGAAGAAAATAATCAAAGTGGGAGCAGGGGTGTGAACAGAAGAGAAAACCATTCTGTGTAACTATCATCTATCCTATAAAAAACATTTAGATATGAATTCTTTCTAATTATTTGTTCGGATACAGAACAGATATTAGTAGGCACTTTTCTGATTCTAGTATACTCAATTATTTTCAATTTGTGGACTGAGCAAAAAGCTAGATAAATTAGTTCTAAAATTTAATCTTATTTCAAAAGCAGAATATTAAATATAATATTTTAAGTTTAAAAATAAAATCTAAATTTTCCTTGACTTATTGTTTTAATGGGAAACTATTTTTTCATTAACTATGATTTGCCACAGATATTTTTTAAAAGATTAATATTGATTTATAGAGAGGATAATATACCTCAGCTGGATGATATCAACAGGTAACAGTTGCATTGTTAGTTTTGTTCTATATTTGTTTGGTTGAACAACTGTTGGTGGGATTGATTTTGGTAAGCATATTTTCTGGTTGGTAAGATGGTTGATATACATGATTGATAATTTTATTAGATTATTTCTTCATAAAAAGGCATTTTTTATAACATACCCCTAAAATTTTTAAACTACCAAACCTTTTTATTTAGGACCAAGTAATAAAATTTATGGTCACATATTAAGATATTTCTCTTATTTAGATATCTTAAGTCTAAGACAGGATTTCAGGTAAGAAAAAAAATATTTAGAAAAATTTAAGCATTAAACTTTTACCTTGTATTGGATTTATCTTATCCATTTACATGAAATCCTGACAAAAGGATGTTTTAAATAAATAGAATACCATGTCTACTTATTAATTAATATCTTAACAATAATGATGGATTGATAATTATTTTTTATTATAGATTTATTTCGTACACAATTAAAGGTAAAGTGGTACAATATGATAAGACAAAAACAAGAATAAAGTATATAAATATAGCTTCTAGTCGGAACATTAAAAGTTGATCATGGTTGCGATCTCATTATCATCAAAGTTGTTTAGAACAAAATTATCTTCTTCAATTTTAAGTAATTCATGAAGAATGGGTAATTTCTATTCTTGGTCTAAAGGAATATGATTGTATAACATATTTTGTTTCACGCAAAATTTGTTTAGATTTCTAGATTGTACATTACAATCTTGTGGAATAGATTCAAGATTTTTACATAAAACAGTTCTTAAATCCTGTTTACTTAGATCTACTAAAAGTCAAATACATTATAAGGGTAAGGGTAAATTATTTAAAAGTATCAGGCAAATATTATCAGTATTCATGACAGGGTTACTTACAACTATACATTTTGTTTTTGATTTGGAAACATCTACATTTGTGCTAAATTTTAACTGATGAAGACTAGCAAATTTTTCACAAACATTAGTCATTAACTGTAGTCCAGATCGACTCGGAGATAATAATATAATGTCATCCGCATAAACCCAGATTCCTAGGTATACGCAATTTAGTTGACAACCAACTTTCAGATTTCTAAGTTGAATAATCAGATCATTTATATAGACACAAAACAATAAAGGTGAGGAAACTGCACCCTGGCGTACATCATTTTTCACATTAAAAGGTTGAGAGATAATGTTCCCCCATCTCACATTACACATTTGATATCGAGTAAATATGTATTAAGCATCTTAATATCAAAGGTGATATTTTTCTTTTTAAAAGATTAGGAAATAGTTTAGCCCAAGAAACCATGTCAAATGCTTTACTTAGGTCCATTGAACAGGCAAATATAGGCCTGCCTAGTCTATTATAATGATCTATTAAAGTGTTTATCGCCCAAGTACACATGGATGTGCTAGGACATTAGTGCGTAACATGTATCTAGAAAGTTCGAGAATACACTGCAAAAAAATGCCATTGCTTCAACAGAAATATATATATAACATTGAACAGGAAAATTACAATCAGATAATAGATAAATTGCACATTCTGTGTGGTAGAATAATAGCTGCTTCCTTTAGCGACATATCAACATTAGCTAAATTTATATCGCACAGAGTGTGCAGATCGCAAGGTAACTATATAATGCTATAGCGTTGTTTTGCAGTGTTTGAAAGGAAGATAAAATTGATTTTTACAAAGAACTTTTTTAGAGAGGAAAGAAATGCATTTTTAGAACTTGTAATTTCCTGATGTTTCATCTTTAGATCCGCCCAGTAGCAGGATATCTTTCTCCAAGAGATTTCTTGGCTGGCTTGGCCTTCAGAGTGTTTCACTGTACACAGTATATAAGGTAAACTACTTAAAATTTAAAAAAATCATATAATAATATTTCTTTTTAAATTTAGATAATTCTTTAAAACAATAATTTTGCATTGCAAGATTTATCTAAACATAAATAATTTTTCAAAAGAAGGTATTGGCCACTTAAATTTTTTTTTTTTGACAGAGAAGTCTCTCAGTGGTTTCAATGTTATGTTTTAGTTAAGAATTTCAACCCAAACCCCGCTATTTCACTGAAAAATCTTAAAATAGGATTTATAAACAAGCTTATACTCTGACTAAATCAAGGTTTTAGCATGCTACCGACACCCCTAAATCTTTTTTGTATGACATCCATAAGATGCTTCTTGAGGACGCCCTCAGGATATCCTATTGAAAAGAATTTTTTTTTTTTTCTGGGGGGGGGGCCAGTGTTCGCCCTGAATTGCCAGGGACTGTAAAGAACCAGTCTGGGGTCCAACAAAATTTTTTGAGGATGCCGTCGGATGTCTTGTGTAAGCAAATATAAGACGAAGGCAGGGAGGTGGGGGTGGTTGGAGAACAGCTAAAAACAGCTGTTGGAGAAACAAATGTGGCGATAGTCAGACAAAAATATTTACACACACAAAGGACCCCTGCAGAGACAAATGCAATCAGTAACCTGATATCCCAGTTCATGAACAGTGTACGGAACCTTGTCTTTTCGGTCTAAATATGACTAGCTCTTAAGGAGTAATATGGGTCTTGAGGACGTCATATCCCCATGTCTTTTAAGTCAATTTTAGACTTCCTTGGTCATTTCCCGTTCTTGCTGGGATATAAACACAAGACAAATGCATTTTAAGAGGATTATTGTGACAAAAACCAGTCACCCCCACATGACCACCTGAATACCTTACTGGGGATTCATAGAATTGAAGATTTTAAGATGATGATGATGTAGTAAATGCCAATAGGGCAACCAAGACTGTTAAATCTTGTAAAAAAATGTACACGTTAACAGTAAATAAATAAAAATTGTAGCATTGTTAGGGACTTTAAAAACAGTGAAGGAAACTCGTAATGCAAGGTCAGGTGAAATATATAATGTTTTATAAGTTGCAGTACAAGTTTAATGTTTATAAAAACAATAGCACCAAATTATAAGAAATGGTGTAATGTAAGCTATCAAAACCACCACATCATTCTGTTTATATTTCTAGTTGATTAAATTTAATACTTTACATTAGGTGATGATAGGGTTTTGTACTGGCCCTTGGTGGGCTGCATTATAGGGATTCTACATTGGTGGCTGTTTCACGAGATTTGTTGAATTTGACAATGATAGAGGTTCAAACAGCCAGGTTAAGATTTTAGCCCTTGAATTTTATGCTTGTTTAGACATTCCAGTGATCCCTTCTATACACCTGAGCCTGACTGCTGTCATGAACTATTGGGACATATGCCAATGTTTGCGGATTCAAGCTTTGCACAGTTTAGCCAGGTAAAAGTCATCTCTTTATAAAATAACAAAAGTGTTGAATCCAGATAAATATCAACTGTGAATATATTCAGGCTCCAGTTTTATAAGGTACACATAATCCTTTTTTAGGAAAAAGAGAAGAAAAAATCGATATGATAGAAATTAGAACAAAGACTATTTTTCCATGTTATTTGTTGTTCACATTGTTTCAGGTTGTAATACGCCTCGACAGCACGAATCTGAATGTGTAATTGTAAATGCATGCAAGTGTATGTGATAGGGCCCAGGGGTAGTAGGGCCGGTTTATCTGCAGCCTTAATTTCAACTTGACGCGATTTAGGAGATAGGCTTGGCATCATTGGGAGTGTCTGACAACGAAATCTCGAAACTCGTATCATGTTACTTCTTTACGGTCGAGTTTGGAATATGCAAGTAAACATTTTTTATTGTTTAATATGCATTTATTATATTACTATTTTTTTAGTTTAAATAAATGTATAAGAAACACAACAATTTTATCAAGTGTCTAATTTTTTTTGGCATTTGAGGACAAAGGATTTTGTTTTTGTTTTTAACACATTTTAGAGAAGGGAATGATTTCAAAGTATTTGGAGCTGGCCTTCTCTCCTCGGCTGCAGAACTAGAACATACAATGCAGGGAATACAGGTGAAATTCATTCAGAATTCATTTAACTTAAGTAAAGTTTAAATGAAAATTTCGAATTTTTACAAGCTCTAGGTTTCAAAACTTAAATATATTTTACTATTAAATAAAACATGTCTAGGATGGCAGTGTTTCACTTCTTCCCCTAGAGACAAATTCAGGAAACTGGATTAAAAGACAAAAGTACAGTAGATATTCATTGAGAAAATAGATTGCCATTTTACTCTACTCTTCCGGAAGGTTTATCTCACAAATTTTTGATACTAAACAGAAAAGAAATTTATTTGAATCCAGCAAGATGTGCTGGTGTGCATATATATATATATATATATATAACATCTATAGATATATGTTGTCTCTTGTATATATATATATATAACATCTATAGATATATATTGTCTCTTGTATATATATATAACATCTAAAAATATATAATGTACGCTGTCTCTGTTATATATATAACATCTTTATATATATTAAATACGTTTTCTCTTGGATATATATAACATATATAGATATATTATATACGCTGTCTCTTATATATAAATATATAACATCTATTAATTATCATATATATTGCCTCATGATCTCTCCTTAAATCTATTTACTTAAAAAGTTTTGTTATTATTATTAAAATTAGGTGGGAAAAAAATCAAAACAGCCAAGAGCTATTGTCCACCTAATTGCTTTATACTTGTACTGTTAATATAATCATCAATTTGTAATTGCAAGTTCGTTCTGTACACAGATACATGTATTTTAGACTTTATATATCTATGTATCTATCTATCTATCAATATATCTATCTACCTATCTATCTATCTATCTATCTATAAATTTGGCTTGTCTGGGGGTTTGTTTGTTTGTTTGTTTGTTTGTCTGTCTGTTTGTATCCAATAAACGTCAAAACAGCTGAACCGATCGGGCCCAAATTTATTTTTTTGTGGAACATCACGTGACCACAGGGAAGGTTTTTGAATGATCAAAATTTCAAATATTTGTCTCCATCAAAATTCGATCTTCATTAAATTTTTGAAAATTTTGAAAATCCACGAAATTTTTTGTGAAAATCCGCGAATTATTTTTGTTTTGTTTTACGATGTACACAAAGAGAACATGTTTACAATTAATTTAGAAGATATGGGCGCGAAGCGCCCTCTAAGGCTAGTATATATATATTTCTTTTTAAATAAGAAATGTGATGTTAAAAACTGAAATATAACATCTATAGATATATTATATACGTTTTCTCTTGTATATACAGGGTGAGTCAAAAAAAAGTGTGATTTGCGGCGCCTGGTGAAATATTGTACCTTTTTTGTGCAACACTCCTGTAAGGTGTTTTTTCAATATTTTTTAAAAATTTGTAATTTTTTTGTTACTTCAATGGCCCCAAAAAAATATCCGCGAAACTTTTTTTCTTTCAAAATGAAAAGTTCAGACAAACAAAAATGTGTAAATAAATAGTTTCTATCGAAATCTAAAATTTTAAAAAGATTGAATCACAGAAACTTTTTTTTTTCAATGGTTCTTAAGGTTTCGACTGAACAGTGTATATTTAATACTTCAGAATATACTAAGAAGAAAGGAACTAGAGAATTTAAATAACTTTTCATTAAAACTTAGACCAGAACTAAAAATTGCGAATTCCTGAAACCGCCTTTGTACTAAATATATATAACAAATAACAAGAAAAACAAAACATGTCTTTATTTTGATTTAAAAAAATGTGTGTTTCAGTTTAAAATATGCTCAGCGGCATTCTTATTACTATTAAGTCGTCTTCAATCAATCAATTAATCATCTAAGCATAAAAAATATATATATTATTATCAAACGGTTCCACCACAATTTGTATGGTGAAAAGTAATGTACAATTTAAACTATATTGAATTGATAAATTTATCAAATGATGAATGGGTGAATTGAAAAATTGATGAATTGATGAATTGATGAATTGATGAATTGATAAATTGATGAATTGATGAATGAAGGAATTGATGAGCTGATGAATTAAGGAATTGATGAATTGAGGAATTAAGGAATTGACGAATTGATGAATTAAGGAATTGATGAATTAATGAATTGATGAATTCGTTTACAATACTTCCCCTATTTTGAATTGATAAATTGATCAAATGTTAAATTGATGAATTGAAGAATTGATGAATTGATGAATTGATGAATTGAAGAATTGAAGAATTGATAAATTGATGAATTGATGAATTGATGAATTGATAAATTGATAAATTGATAAATTGATAAATTGATAAATTGATAAATTGATAAATTGATAAATTGATAAATTGATAAATTGATAAATTGATAAATTGATTAATTGATTAATTGATTAATTGATGAATTGATGAATTGATGAATTGATGAATACTACTATAATTTTTAGATATTTAATACTTCTTTAATTCCCCCCCCCCATATCATTCCTCCCCAATTTCTAAACAATTGTACATGTGAAATATACTGTACTTTAAGCTATGTCTAATATTTGACCTAACTTTATGTTTGAAGTCAACAGCTTGTATATTTGACAAACACTCAATTTAACAAACAGTATTACAAATTTATATTTCAAAACAGTATAAGAGGGGTAAGTGGGGGTAGGGAGAGAAAAAATTTTCTCACAGCTGAAACATATTTGAAAACATATCCAGATATGACTTTTGTTTGATCAAATTAGACATCTAGCCAAGATGGGAAAAAAGGGAAGCAACAATTTGAGGGGTAATGCATGTGTATTGACAGCTAGAAAACAAGATTCTCAAGATGAACTGACAAAAGGCCCGCTGGAATCAGTCGTTGAAGGATATATATTTTCCAACAATATTTCCCGATTGCAACAGCAGACACACAACAGAATGAACCCCCGTCTCAAAAATCGATAACAAAAAATTCTCTTTATTTCCTGAAAAAAATTACATATATTGATAATGTGCACAAATGTTGTAATGAATGTTTATAATGAAAAAATCCTTACGATCTAATAGATCTTAAAGATCAAATAGTCTAAGTATAAAATATCAAAGGTTTATAGTAAAAGGTTGCAAAACTACAGGGGTTATAAAGTTTCAGATGTAATAATTGTTGACTGATGGCTAACTACACTTTGCGACGATTTTTTCGAAATAAATCTTAAGGGCCTCAGATATAGGTATTAGCCTGACTTTTAATTATCTTTTAACTTAACATTATTTAAGGTTGAATTTTAAATTATCTAGAACCCTTTCATGACAACTTTATCATACAATATAATGGAATTGTTTATTTTGTTTTCTCTAAATCATCCAGTAAATTGTATTCAGTATTTTCTGCTGAAATTATAGTCACAGATTATCAACATCAATACTTTTGTACAGGTAAGATTCGGAAAAAAACTCCTAGAAATATTTAGAATTTAACTTTAATTCTAGATCTTCATTGGCTTTAAAGATATTGAAAAATGATGAGTCTTTTCAAATTCTTTAAATTCAAGCAAAGAAAAAGTAAAAAGCTGAAACGGTTAAATTTCAAAATCCAGATAAAACTAATATAGCATATTTCATATTTTCAAGGCATGAAAATATTGTTGATTTCTGTTCGGTAGTCTTAAAAATTTAGTTTTCTACAAATATTCCTATTAAATATAAGGGATCTTTAAAAAGTAATTTGAATACAAGGTGTCTCGAAAAAAACAACCAGTCTTAATCTAAAGTTTTAACCGAGATTTTTCTGATCTGTTAACTGATCTTCAACATTCAGAAATTGCATAAGTAAAGTAGGCGGATATAAAAAATAATCAAAACAAAATTGTTCTGAAAAAAGACTAACGATTTTTTTCGGTACAACCTGTAAAAAATGTTTTGTTGTGCAGAGACTATAGAGCAAGCAAAAGAGTTTGTGCGGACAATTGCAAATTCTTTAGAGAAACCTGTTCAGTTAAGGTAATGTTGTATCTTTAGAGACACCTGTACGTTCAGTTAAGGTAATGTTGTATCTTTTTGAATTTTGAAGACAGTTACGAAGAAAGGAAAGAATTTTACGAATGAAAGAAAAGAACTATTAGATAAAGAATTAAATATTTTTTTTTGTCTAGGTATAACCCGTACACACAATCAGTAGAAGTTTTGAATAATTCAGACAAAATCTTTGATATGGCCAAGGTACAATATTACTAAACAAAGACCTTTTTTAGCCTTTTACATGCGACATTCGATTTGGCTTCCTATGCCAGTCTTAAAATAGGCCTGCTGCTTAAAGGACGAATTCGGTTGTTTGATACATCGTTTTTTAAACCAGCTTGAAACTTTTTTACATTTTAGAAGACTGTTGGCTCGATTTTTTTATCTAAAAAACTTTAGGATTAAAAAAATGTTTGCTGGTTAATTTCTTGCTTGGAACGTTCCATAAAGAGAGATTTTAAGATGCTGCATAAACGTTGTTAAATTTTTAATCTTTGAACAACCTTAGTGCCTTTAAATCAAAATAAAAGGCCAAACATCTAACAAGTTTTATTGGGAAACTGAGATTGCTAACATACTTTACAGAGGAAATATTAATATTTTGTTTAAAGGGACCGTTCACTTATTTGGGTAATTTCAGGGTAAACTGAACTACCTATTCGCTCTTGATTGGTAATAGTCTTACTTTTCAAATACAACTATGGCCGGAGAAAAAGCCGATTTTTCGTTCAGAATTTGAGCGGAAAGGGACGGTCCCTCTCTGTAGACACTTTGATGTTTTTTTCAGTAACAGCAGCCCAATAACATTTAAATTTATTATATTTTAATGTCATTATGTGTTCGTTATTATGAACTAAAATATGAAAACTTTTGATATTTGAGTTAGCAAGAAATTTACGTTTTCGTATTAAAACATGTAAAATATGTATACAAAGACGACGTCCTAACGACAATCAATTAATCATTACTCGTATTTTGGTTCGTAGATTTTGTAGATTTTGTTCGCGGATGTGCACAACTTTTCATTTGTCATGCCGCGTTCAATTCAGCTTTTTACACAAGCAATACACAATTTTGAATGCGATAAAATAGTGTTATTTTAGAAATAGAAAGTTAAAAACAACAAAAATTAAATAATAATGACATTTACAATTAACGATCAGATACTACAGTTTAATTTTATATTCAAAATTTATTTTGATTCACAACATACTGAAAAAAAAAACATCAATTAGTGTCTATAGAGAGGGACTGTCCCTTTGTGCTCGAATTCTGAACGAAAAATCGGCTTTTTCTCCGGCCACAGTTGTCTTTGAAAAGTAAGACTCTTACCTATCAAGAGCGAATAGGCTGTTTAATTTACCCTGAAATTACCCAAATAAGTGAACGGTCCCTTTAACGCAGGAATTAAGAGGAGGACTCTGCATTGTAGCATCTGCTTTAAAAAAGATTCAAGATAAGGATGGAGAGGATATTGATCCTGATATTGTTGCAAATATACTTTCTAAAGGTACATTTTCTGAATTCATTACAGACTATTTATCAGATTATTCCATTATTATTCAAAAACTTTAGGCGCAATCTTTTAATTTTTTAAAATTTAAATTTAATTTTTTTTAAAAACATTTTTAAAGAAAATGTGACATACATAAAACGATAATAAATTATAAACTCAAAAATAATTATTTTGATAAAGTTAGTCTTGCATCTACTATTTTTATTTTACTTTGTTTTCAAGGTTATAACGAGAATATCTATCAACTACCAGTTTAAATAATTATTAAATAGTAAAAAATCCTTTATTAATCTCAAAACGTGCAAAACTAGGTTTGGATATAACACCATACGCTTCTAGAGCTGCTTCACCCATTGGTAGTCCTACTGAAACACAAAAACCAAAGGTTTCTTTATAAATTGACATGTTTTTTGATGATTCTTAAATGAACTTAAAATTAAACTATTTATTTCATCATTCAGTTTGCAGATTGTTTAGCAGTGCCTACCATGTAGAAAAAATATTTTGATTAAAAGGTAACACCACCAAATATTTTAGAAGATTTCTACAAAAACCTTGTTAACATAGTTTACAGCCCTATTTCTGACGTGGTGGGGTGGATTTAGACACTACCCAGGCTTTCGATCTTGATATTAAACTAAACAATCTTGTACTGCATGTACATAGAACCCATTCATCTGATTTTCACTGATATTGACACCGCTAAGTCTTAAGTCTAAGGGGTAGTTAAATTGTACATAAACTTTGCTTTGACTTTTCCATCATGTACACAATATCAACAATATCAATATACACATGCACTGCTCTACTTAAGCCGAATTTTTTTTTGCATTAGCCTAGAGAGTGTAGAGGAAGGTATCTCTATCTTCATTTTTTTAAAACTAAGTGATAATGCAGGTACTCCTATTTCTTCAAATGAACTTTGGGGTATGAGCATTTTTTTTTAAGAGGGGTTGTAATCTGTCAACACATTCATCGGTCCACGCTTCATTTGTTCTGAGAAGAGAGTTGACAAGATTCCAGCTGCCTTGGGATTGCTTAGGCCCGACTCCCGAGAATAGTATAGAGTGCAGGAATTCTTCTTATATACTGGAATGAGGCCTGGGTGCCTTACAGAAAGGAAACACCACACTCATTGCTCCTAATCATTTGTCCACCCAGATTGAATACCTCTAGGTACCTATGGCTGGCAACCATCAACTCTCCCTACTTGCCCACCTTTCCTCTCTTTAGTCTTTATCATCATCAGGGGGCGGAAACGTCATGTGTGTGTGTCTGTACCAAAAGAGTGTGTGTAAAGTTTACCGTACCGAAGGTGTGTACTGCAGGTATATACAGTACATAGGAATCTCGGTTTTTGTACAGTCTAGGAGAGTACATTTGTTTATTGTTAATTGTTTACTTAAAAATAAGTTTAATATACATGTAGTATACTATTTATATATTTAAGTAAACAATATACAGCCAAATTTTCATGCAAAGAATATTACTTGCTTAAGGTTTACAATAAACTAGTCGTTATTTAAGCTTAATTATAATTGACAACATTGTTCTGCAATTTCCTTGACTGTAGTCATGATGTGTGTCTGTACCAGAAGAGTGTGTGTAAAGTTTACTGTACTGGTCTGCAAACCAGACTGTTACATTCTGCTCTCATGCCAGACCAGCTCCATTTCTTTTCCCTTTATTCCTATTCCCTGATATTGGATCAATCCATGTAAAGCTCCTTTCTTGTTTTGTTGAAATTACGCACCCTTTAGCTGCAAGAGTTGTTGACAGCCGCCCCTCTGTCCTCCTACAACCGTCAGGCGGTCATAACTGTTTAACCAGATGTTAGCTTCAGATATTTTTTAAACCACAGGTTTGTGTGGAGTGCGGGAATCGAACCTCCAGTCTTGACGTAAATCCAGTTACTGGCTGCAGACAAGTTTGCTTAACTTCTGTGATCTAACGTGAACTAATGTTACACACTAGCCGCCCCACCCCAACTTTTCCAACGGTGAAAGACTTTGATCAAATCAAAAATTCAAATATTTGGAAAAAAATATTCCAAAAACTTGTAGAGTTTCCTCTATTCAGAATTTTGAATGATGTCTTGACATTACATAGATGTTACTTCCTTTTTTTCTGGGGGCATGCGACCAGGAACAGGAACCAAATATCTTTCAGGCAAATAACCATGAGGTCACAAATTTTAAAATGATAAAATGGTGATAATATCTTTACTGTAAGATTTTTTGGTATACGAAACCATCCCAATTCCAAGTGACACAAGTGGAATGAGCAAGGGCATGGTGCTACTTCATATATTAAAATCAATTGTAATAGATTCATCCTTTAATTAAGCAAAAAACAAGAAGAAAACATTGAGAATGTGTACGGAAAGGTTATTTGCCTGAAAGATATTTGGTTCATTAGGAAACAAATAATTAACGGTTGCAGATGAGAAGAAAACCGTTTCACGGTAATGCATAAATGTGTGTACTCTGTCAAACATATAACAGAGAAATATTCATTCTTTTGTAAGCAATTAATCAATGAACAAATGAATAAAACTAAGAATTAAGATTTTGAAAATTTTGGAAAGGGAAATAAATAAACAGACGAAACAAAATACTCCCTCCAACCACAACTTTATTTTCAGGTGACAAACTAAGTGCTGCTCAGTGGATGATTGTCCAATGTATTGATCATACATGAAATAAACTTTTGCTGTAATTTCTGATTATTAGATAAAAGTATGATTAGACTAAAAGCTCAAAATTTATATTAATTGAAAATGCTTGTTCCCTGCAGGGTGTCCCATATTTTATTGGATTAAAGAAAGAGCTCTAATTTCATGTTCAATGTAGATGGGCTTACAAAGTTTTTTTTTTTAAATATCTATCTGTCATTTAATGCACCCTAATATTTATATAGATATTTCCAAGATTATTGACAACAAACATCAAGGTTTATGAAAAACACCCATTATTATTTATAGGGAGTCCTAAGAAACATGACAGTTGGTGAATAGTTTTAAATGTCTTCTTCCATAATTTGATAAGTTGTTTGATACCAAAGATAATGATAAGAAATACTAAATGGCAGTAATATTATAGTAACATTGATTTCAAACAAATATATATTTGAGTAAAAGAATTGTTTAACAAAATAAACTTCAAAAAGTCTTAAATAACTAATTTGGTATCATGAGAGAAGACATTGAACATTGAACAGAAAAAATTAGAAGGAGATTTGAGCTTTACACTATCTAATTTTTTTTCACTGATAGCAAATAAAGACAAATACACAGGATCGCAGACGTCCCATCCCCACACTAATACTCAAGATAAAGACCTGGAAAGTGTGTAAAACGCCCCCCTCTCCCCCACCCCATCAAGAAAATTTCATTGAAAGTATGTTATAGCTAGGAATGTATGGGAGCTGACACAGTAACATGACCCAAGCAAAACTTAAAAATAAACAAGGGAGAGAGTAACCACTTTCAGAATAGAGATACAGGGCTCCAAAAGATAGTTCAGCCTTTACAATTTGGCTAGCTGCAGAAAACATCCAAAAAATTCATTTATTTTTATTTTCAAAATTAGCGAAAGTATGATTGAAGGATAGACGAGGACTGGACGATCAAAAAGAGAGAATGAAAAGCAAGAAATATAGAAGTCTCAAAATGTTTTCATCTGATACCATATTGAAATTAAAAAAATATTGTAAAACTTAATTAAAATAAATTATTAAAGTTAAAAAATGCACCAACTGTCATGTTTTGTGGGACACCCTGTATATTACCGGACAAACCTTAACATAAAGAGAGGTTTATACATGCCTAACTGTAATGTCTCCTTGAAACATGTATCAACATGTGTCATTATTTTCAATTTATATATTTTTATATATGTAAATTCCTATAAACATGTGTGCAACTCGATTTTTAAATGCAGAGTCTATGGGTAATCTGAGTCCTGACGCAATCAAACTACACACATTTTTAGAAATTAGTAAGTTATTGACTACAAAATAACACTACCAAACTCAATATGAGCAGATACCAGAAAACACTCAGAACTATAACAAAAGATGGTAAATTAAAGGGTACATTGTTCTTCTACTAATTCCGGCCTACAATACTTCGTAAATGATCTGACTTATATGACAGCTTTAGGTCAGAAGTCCATTTTCTTGAATCAGACATACGAGGGAGCATGAGCCTCTCAGATTTGAATTTCATTTCATTTCATTTTTTATAATCTTTGATTTAAGCGATACCCTTTTTTGTAGTTCAAATTAAATCTAGAAAATTTGTATCATCTATTTAAATCTTAATAATTTCCAAAAAAAAGCTATTATTTAAATATAAGATTATATCAAAACAAACTAAGTTTACTCCAGAAATATTTCTCCAAATATGAAAGATATATATATTTCTGCGTAATAAATGTTTAAAGTTTTTATATACATCTTATAAACCACTTTATGAGTCCATATATGTTTCTAATCTTGACAATCAATAAAAAACTCTAATCTTTATTAAAATTCTTATGCCACTACGTAAAACAAGTAAAAAATTTTTCATTACACATGAAAACGAAGATTTATAAAAAGCTGTGCTGTATGGTAGAGGCTTTATAGAGAAGGCACGGTCTGCATAGTGGAAGCTTGGTCTGCCTAGCAAATCTGGTAGGCTCGTGTCTGCTTAGCGGAGGCTCATGACGTCTGGGGGTTCCCTCAATCGAGTAGGGCTGGGCATGGTTCAACTTTTTCTAGCCATTTTGTCAACGGTTAGTTCCAGCAGTTCATAAAAATTCAGTTAGCCTTTAATTTTAATGATAAGAACAGAACGTTCGTGCAGTTAACGGCATTTTCCGTTTTTTAAAAATCACCGTTAGTTAACGATTTAAATTTTATTAATGGCGCAGCTCTTAATGGTTAATTATAGTATTATCAGTTTAAGAAATTGTTAACAGCGCAAAGCGCAGAAAAAATTTGTTAATTGTTTGAAAATAGTTAACGGCGCAGCTGTTAACGGTTTAATACAGTATTAACGGTTCCTAAAATCATTAAAAGACCGTTAACGATTTCATTTGTAGCATTCCAAAATTGTTTACGCTGAACATTTGCTTTACTTATTTTATGCCTAATTATTCCCCTATGAGGCTTGATTGAAGAAGAGTAAATAAAAAAATATTCCTAAGTGTTTTAAATGTTTAAAAAAAGAACAGAGTTAATTTTGCTTGAATTTTTTAATTTTGCACAAGGCAAAATCATTGTGAACTCAGTTTATTTCCAACTTTGTTACCTTTAATTCTCACCATTAAAACAAAAATTTGTCAAACGTCGTATGTGTTCAAATTTCCCTGCCTTCTCTACATTCTCTTCATTTTTCTTTTAACAGCCAATGCTTATAAAGATGAAATTATTTTCACTATTTTATTTCACTGGTAAACATTAAAGAAAAACTAATATACTAACAAGCCTACATTACCACACTGCGACAATGTACTAAACCAGGAACTTTTCCATAAGGATAGCACGAACAAAGCAAAAAGGTTCTAAACAGAAAAACAATGCCAGACTTATTAAGATCCATGTTTAATGTAAACCTGGATTTTACTTGTTGAAAATAATTTTAAAAAAAAACATATTTTCAAAGACAAACTTAATAAGGATCTTTTTCCCGTAGAATAATTCTGCTTCCCTTAGTTCCATAGACAAACTACATAAAGATGCAGTAGAACCAATTGAAATATTACAAATCAACACTGTGACGGTGCACAATGCAACCATGTGACAGTGTACAGTGTAAGTTTTATTTATAAATAAAATAAAATGCCTTATTATTGCGTGAACAATTAAAATTCTATTCTCAGCATTTAAGCTTCTTAATACAGAAGACGACATTTAAAAACATGAAACACATTTGTTTTACAAGTGTAATGCAATTTTAAGCAGAAAAAATGAAATACCGAAATTCATCGTTTTTTTTTAAAATTAGTTAAAGTTGTTATTCATTAATTTTTTCAAAAACGGCTAATCCGTTTCGTTAATGATTTGAAAATTAACGGTTTTGTCGTTCGTTAACTAACTCTTCTGTTAATTTTCGAAAACCTCCTTCTGTTAACGGAACTTTGCCCAGCCCTACCCTCAACAACAAACTGTTTAACATAACTTGGAATGCTGGGATCGTTACTTCAAAGTGCAACCGGCCTAAATGAGAGCTTTTTTTATTTGCTTAGATTTGCACATAAAAGGTAGACATTAAACATAAAAAGGAGTGGTTTATTACCTGCTGATGATAATCTTCTCTTTTAATTTTTTTTTATTCAGCTTGTAACAAAAATAACGCTTTTTTGAGGTTGATTTCCGTTAAAAATATACAAAATTATAATTAGGGGTCAATTCATTGCAGAGCAATCAGAGTCTGTTTTAAAATCATAAACATATCTTTTGAATCAAATCTTCTGACATGACGTCGCCAAAAAGAGTTAAAAAAAAGTATTGGGCACTGCCCTTAATCCATTTTGTGACGATTTTGCGAAAAGGAAGCAAAACGGATGCAAAACGGATGGGTCGTTCAATCCAACCCGATTGTAGAATACTTTCTTGTGAGAAGTTCAAGTGCTTAAAAAAATAACTTGTTTTGGCGAAATAATACAACAGTTAACAAATTACTTTAAAACATATTTGTGACACCCCTGCTGCCATAAGTCCCACAATCTCCTGCCCGAACCAAGATAGTGAGCAGAAAGCAGTAGTCCTTTAAGTTTCAAGATGAAATTCAATGCTTTTGTACGATCTTTACCAAAATCAAACTGCAGTCCTTCAATTATCATGCAGGGAAATTTTCATCTTACAAGACATACTAGGGAATAATTTGACTACTTCTGCCATAAAAATGAGATTCGCAATGACATCACAAATTTAGCTGTAACAGGAGATCTTTCTGTCACTCCTGTACACTGATTAAATGTTTTGTTACCATTTTAAGATAGTGTGAAATAAAGGAAATCTAAAGCCTGAAAGTGATGTGAGTAAATCTGCAGAGTATAGGAATAAATGAATTTACAAGTAAAAAATTAACAAATAAAATGATACTAATGAATCATGGGAAGCCAGTGCTCTCTGGCGGACTCTCCTTGTTCATTTACCTCATACGACGAGTAAATCCTCCATTTTCGGACCCTTCGTGAATACTGCCTCCATTTCAGTTTTAGCTCAGCCTGATCCTATTTTATCCTTCTAAGCCGTGGCTCATGCCTATTGTCTTGAATTCAAAATATTTAATGGTGGCTTTGGTTTTCCGCACATTCAAACATGCGTTCAAAGCATGGTTTCTGGGTTGGCATGGTTTCTGGGTTGACAACAAATATTTCTCCATATGTTAACGACTTCTCATCCGCCCTGCTTTCTGTCCGACCAAGAGCTATATACAAAAGAGCTAATACGTTGTCTTGTTTATAGGCCGGACTACCTGCAATCAGAGCTTAGCTACGGGTCCTTATGTGAATCACCATGATTCGTTAAATATGAGATTTAAAAAGTCGTCTTTACTTAGTCTTAAGGTATTACACAGTTTCGATGTTTAATTGTCTTCTAATAAAAATGAGTTAAACCCTTTATTTGATATCTTCACGAACATGCACACAATACACACACAAAATCCATCTCACACGATCATCACACATCAACAATTTAAAAAAGGTAGATTTGAGAAGGTTAAGATTTAGTCAAGATTAGATTAAGAATTAGATTCCAATCCTTATCCTCTCCTTATATCTTTTATCCTAATTTCTCCTTAGTTTATCCTCTCTTTATTCTTTATCATTTGTTAGTTCATCCTATCAAATATTTCCCCTACCCTTCTCCAACGATCCTAATTCTTCCCTCTTTGAATTTCTTCCATTCTTCCTTATTCCATCCTTCTTTAAAAACTAGCATTTTTTATGGTTCAAAGCAAATATTAACAATAATTCAAATGATTTAACTTTATTGAGATTTATTTATTTTTTACTCTTCATGTTGCACAGATGGATCCTTACATTAAAAATATGATTCAAATCAAAAGTGATAATTTAGTGTTGTTATAGTATTCATAAAACTGTCCGTCTACTCTACGCAGAGACGGAGAAATGCGCTCAGTCCGAGCATAGAATGAAACCAGCAAAAAGTCGGAGAAAAGAAGGCAGTCTATAGTAACCCGCACTCAGATGAAGTAGTTGGCTTTTGCCTCTAATGCTAAGCGAGTCCCGTATTTCCATTCTAAAAAATTGCAATAGTTATTAATAAAGATGTTTAACTCTTCCCCACTCCTATTAAATTGAGCTACAAGATAGATCCAAAATTAAGGTCTCCTACAAATACAAGTGCCCGGGAATTTTAGATAGGCCTCCCCTAATCCATTTAAAACTATAGACTCAAAAAGATATTATCGGGTTGGCCACACTAAATTTCCCCGGCACATATGAGAACTGAAGGGGTTATATAGACGGAACTATCCCTATTTTGAGCTCACACTGTTTATATCTTATATAAAGCCTGAAGTGGTTACAGTTTATCGCTTGAATAGGAATAGAGATGTACGCACCCCTTTATTCGGATATTTTTTACTTTTATACTCTGCAATAGACATTTAACCCTATTCCCGCTGGGGGGGGGGGTCAATTTGACCCCCCCTGTAGTTTTTTTTACATAACTCAAAAAGTGTTGGTCTGAGGCTGTTGAAATTTTCTGACTTTTCTTACATACCCAAAGCCCTCCCTTTCCAGCATATCCTGGTTTTCAAGTACCCCAGCGGGGATAGGGTTAAGAGGACATGTTGTGTACTTTAAATTTTGGTTACTTAATTCTAGGTTGCACTGTGGGTATTCAAGATTTTAAACAGTATTTTTATAACTCCCTCATAATATTGCGCTTTAACACTAAAGCATAATTTTTTTTCATTTTTGATGCGACAAAATCAAATGTCACTTTAACAGAATTCATTACTTTCTAAAATTATAGTTTTTGTCATCTTTTTTAAGAATGGGAGAGTGGGAACAGTCCTAGGAATTTCGCCTTCTTTCTCTTTCTTTCCTTTTCTTTTTCCTTCTTTCTCCTTCTTTTTCCTTCTTTCTCCTTCCTTATCCTTATTTCTCATTTTTTATCCTTTCTACTCCTTTCTGCGTCCTTCTTCTTCTCTCTCATTCTGTCTCTTTCTTTCTCCTTCTCTCGCCTTAATTTTCCTTCTTTCTCCTTCTTTTTCCTTTTTTGACCTTCTTTCTCCTTCTTTCTCCTTCTTCCTCCTTCTTTCTCATCCTTTTTCATTCTTTCTCCTTCTTTCTCCTTCTTTCTCCTTCTTCCTCCTTCTTTCTCCTTCTTTCTCCTTCTTTCTCATCCTTTTAAATTCTTTCTCCTTTTTTCTCCTTCTTTCTTCTTATTGGACATTTCATAGATAGGACATTCATTAACCCTATTCCTGCTGGGGGGGGGGGTCAATTTGACCCCCCCCCTGTAGTTTTTTTTTACATAACTCAAAAAGTATTAGTATGAGGCTGTAGAAATTTTCTGACTTTTCCTACATACCCAAAGCCCTCCCTTTAGGCCTAAAGCCGGGCTTTAATACTAACTGCCTGAGTCCTTCGGCACACTGCCTGAATGACTGCTTTTTCCTGTAACAAACTAAATCTTTGTTTTGACCCACTTCCACTTGTCAGATTTTGATAAAATTTAGCTTTTTGGAAAGCCTTTGACATAAGGAAAAGAAATGCACGAGTTTTGCGAAAAAAATTGTAAATTTTTTGCAAGCAACCTGTTAAAGGAAATTTGCACATTTTAGTTTTTCTTGATTAAAACTCAGGTTATTTAAAATTTTGCAAAAATTTTTGCATATTTGAAATGTGATGGTTATGGACTTTTCAAAAATGTATAATTTTTCATTTTTTGGACAAATTTATTTTTGCAAACATTTTTACTTTTTTACAGGATTTTGCGTTAAAAAATTTCAATTTTTCCAAATTTGCAAATTTTTTTGCAGATTCTAAAAGTAGAGCACAAGGGCTTTCCAATGATGTATCATTTGTCATATTTGGACATCAAACATGGGAATTAGAGGGGGGGGGGTCAAATTGACCCCCCCCCCCAGCATATCCTGGTTTTCAAGTACCCCAGCAGAGATAGGGTTAATCGGACATTTCATTTTTTCTTTTCTTTTCTTTTCATCATTCATCATCATATTTTTCCTTGTCTGAAAAATCTTATCTAACTATGAAACGTATTATCTATGAAATTTAAGCCATGTCTTCCTTCTACAGCGTCAGTGAAACAGCTGAGAAGTTGCAGTTTTTTCAATTTTGTTTTGCGAATTTTTAGCAATCACTGGAGCATTTTCATTCAACAAAAGCATTATTAGTGAAAAACATTTATTCATAGATAAAAAAGTTTAATTTTAAAGGGAGTGTTCGCGAAAAATGAAAGGGGTTATAGGCTTAATGCGATAAAAAAGCGCTTTTGATCGCTACCAATCTTACTTCTATCTATTGCATCTATAAGGAGAAAATTGTTAAAAACGACTAATAACGAAGAACGTAGTGTCTATACAAATTCAGAAAGATGCAACATACGACTTAGACCGTAAAAAATCTATTTAATTTCAAACAAATCATTCAGATATTACAACCTATGTTCATCGATTATCTTTCGCCACATTTGTATATAGTTGATTTTTCATAATATGTTTTGATTTTATTTTTTATAATAATATTTAGCTTACAACTTGTTTTCGAACATTCCTGGAAAATATGAAAATGTCGTCTTCATTACAAAAAACCCTCAAAACAGGAATAAATGTTTTAATAAGTAACTCTCAGATCATAACAATTAAAACATATTATGAAAAATTAACTATATACAAATGTTGCGAAAGATAATCGATGATTATAGGTTGTAATATCTGAATGATTTGTTTGAAATTAAATAGATTTTTTTACGGTCTAAGTCGTATGTTGCATCTTTCTGAATTTTTCATGGACACTACGTTCTTAGGTATTTGTCGTTTTTAACAATTTTCTCCTTATAGACGCAACAGATAGAAGTAAGATTAGTAGCGATCAAAAGCGCTTTTTTATCGCATTAAGCTTATACCCCCTTTCATTTTTCGCGAACACTCCCTTTAAGTTATTAAAAGAATTAATAAAGTACTCTTCATATGAATGATTTTTTAATTGTTTCGTACTGTAGCAATGTATGTGAGAAGCACTGTATTTACATTTTCGTCTATGAAAAATCGAAGAAAACAAAATTACGTAAATAAAAAATCTCTTTTTTTCTATGGAAAATCTTCTCTGTCTATGAAATGTCTTATCTATGAAATGTCATATCTATTAAATTGCATATATATGAAATGTCTTTCAATGAAATGTCTTTCTATAAAATGTCCTAACGCCGTATTTATATTATCAAGTTTATGTGAAATCTTAAATTTTTATGGATCTATGTATGGGACATATTACGGGTTTCAAACATTGGGCGGGGTTTCAGAGAAAGGTAGTGAAGAGAAGAAGAGACGCACTTTATGAAATATGGGAATGAAATCGAGTGTAAGACGAAGAAAGCAAGAGAGGTTTAAATTTTGGTGGAGGAAAAGTAAGCATCATTCTTTTCTTTTCATATCTTTATTCTCCTCTGTATAACTTTACTCTAATTTCATTCAACAGAAATTTTCGTTACTTTCAAAATAAACGTTCAGCGACTACCAACTGCAAGATACAATATAAATTATAAAGCTAAAAATTACATATTCAAATGCTTGAAAAATATTTAGAAAAACAAATAATTTTACGAAAGAGAAATTTTTGTATTTTAATAAAAGAGTTTAGACTGGTTTCAAATATGGTTGGTGGAGGCAGGAGCTTGCCTCCCCTTCAACCTCGGAGCTTGCCTCCCAAGCTTCAGTAGGCCTATACAGTGCGTTTAGAACTGAACTAGGAGTTTACTTACAACAACTCCAAAGTCACTCTGGGGGGTGCAACCAGGGGGGCAAAGACCATAAAGATTCCGCCCCTCTTAGGATTTTAGTATTAAAACACCCCTGAAGTGCTCCCGCGGTATAGTTATTAGTAAAGTAACCTTTTGTGAAAAAAGTTAAATTTAATCTCTTGTGGAATGTAAGTGAGTTGAAGGTAAACGGATTGCGGGGGGAAAAAATTAAACTTTAATGAATTTAAGCCGCGTCTTAAATCCCTTAAAACCGGTTTCAATTGAGCGCCGGCTTAAATCTTGAAAAATTTAATACAATTTTAAGTGGAACCAACCATAGTTGAGCCCCGGCTCAATTTAAGCTGCGGCTTAAATTCTTCAAATCCGGCCTCTGAAAAGTTAAAAAAATCTATAAATATATGTTTTCACGTTATTTATGTCTGTATTCATGGATATTACATAAAAAAGTAAAAAATAAATAAAAGTTAACTAGTAAAATACTTACATCTACTCGATCGTAAGTCGCAAATCACAATAAACACTTCGTTGATTATTTCAAAATTAAATGACAACTTAGTAATTACTTCAAAGTAAATTTACTACTTATATTGTTTTTATTTATCTGATAGAAACAGTGATTTTGTAATCATAATAATACAATATTCTTCTTAACAATTTTTAAAAATGTTTTACGTGTAAATTTTGTTCAGAATACTATTTTAATTAAATGTTTATTGAGCCCAATAATCTATCTTTTATATATTGAAACAAATAATTTCAATTTCTTTGACAGTAATTTTGGATACAGGAAGGAATACTTTCTGTCTGATTTATGCCTTGGTGCATGGACATTTAATAAAAATGAAAACTGACTGTCCCATCTTATTCAACATCCACATTAAAGGTCCGATTCATGCGGGTTACAACTATAGTAGTACAATTGTTCAATTACAACTGTCTCTAGAATAGAGGCTGGATCGGTACTTTTATGGATAAATATAATTTTAAATAAACCAAAATTTGGAATTTAATTTAAGTTCAAATTTGCCGTTTTAATTTCTTAAACATTTCAGGAATCTACCGTGATATCAACACTGGGTTTTCTGGAAAGCGTGTTCTATATCTGGCAAAAAAATTGGCACAAATCCAAGATTACTCCGGTTAACACGTGTATGGCAGATATGTTTCAAATACAGCCAGTGAATAGATAATTCCACGGTATTAGGAAATGTTTTAACTTTTTGGCTCTGTCACAATATACTAGAAAGTTATATAAAGGTTTCTCTATTCAACCGCTCGGGTTAATCCAAGTGGAATGGAGTTAAAAGTTGGGGTAAAGATCTGGATTTGGCTGGCGGACCAATCTAAGCTACAATTTGCCCGTTAATGAAATAAAACCAAGATGCCTTTTGGGTTTAATTTTAGTGCAGCAAAAAACCTTGTAAGTGGAGCTGTCAATGTTGCAGCAAAGGCAGCAGAACAAGCTGCTGCTGTTGCTGAAACAGCTGCCTCCGCAGCAGTTGAAACAGCCTCTGCAGCAGCAAGTGCAGTGGTCGATGTTGCCCCTGCTCCTGAAGCTGCTCCTGCTCCTGTCCAGCAGCCTGCAGCACCAAAACAAGTTCCTCAGCAGGCTGCTGGCCCAAGACCATCAGCTGCCCGTCCGGTCGCTCCTCGCCAGGGAGCTCCAACCCAGGTACGCCCAGCAGCTCCTGTTCAAAGAACCCCTCAACAACCTGCTCCACTACAACCCCCAACCCCTCAACAGTTTCCTCCAGTACGCAGTGGACCCCCTACACCTCTTCCAGGGAGTCCTGGGGGACTTCGAAGTCCTAGACCTGGAGGCCCTAATGGTGCTCGTCCTCGGGGCCCACCATTTGGTCCAGGTAGCCCTCGTGGTCTACCGGGGGGTCCCAGAATGATGCGTGGACCCAGACCTCCAGGACAGTTAGGGTCTCCTAGGACTCCAGGGGGGACCCCAATTAGAGCTGTTCGACCAGGTGGTCCTTCAGGGCCTCCACAAATCCCTGGAATGCAGAGGCCAAGGGCTCCATTTAATCCAGGTAGGAATGTAAAGATTTAAACAACTTGTTCATTGCTCTCAATATTATTTCCAAGTATATTTATAAAAATATAAATATTTGAAGCAAAGACTAAACTGAAACCAAATGACATGAGTTCAATTTTAAAGGCTATAAAATATTGACGAGGTAAAAAATTAAGTATTAAATAAAAGAGAATTATGAAAGAAATTTATCTGAACTAAAAAAAAATACCGTTTAAAGGAGGTAGTCACATGTGATATCTTTGTGAGCAATTGAGAAGGATTGGATTGGATTATTTGATTTGATTTCAGAAGTGGGGATGGGGAAAGGGTGTGGATTGCTTTTGTCTAACAACTACTGATTGAAGTCCAAAATTTTCAACAGTCCCAGACCACTGGAAAGAGGAGGAATATTCAGCCTGAATGTATTATTCCTTCTATTGCTTGACTTTGAACATTTTATCGTTAAAAAAAAACATTGACTAAAAAAGAAGACTGCACACAATGCTAGAACACACGTCTAAAAATGGATTTTCTCCTTTTCAGTGTTCTACTTGATCATGGCCAAAGTCTTAATGAAAACTGCATATATTTTACTTATTTAATAAACCATAGTTTTGGCATATCACATGATTTTTTTTTGGGGGGGGGGATGAGCCAATTTTAAATACTCATCAAATTCAAGATTTCGTGTTCCCACCATATTTTGAATAGGAGAAGGATCGACGTTTTGAAATTTGCTTTGCTTGCCTTGTCTTTTAGTGTGTTTTATTGAGCCCTAATTTAACTTTGGAAGTTTTTGACTGGGAAGGATTTGAAAATGATCAATCAAATTCAGCAACTGTTCAAAGTGTGTTAGAAAAAAGAATATTTAAAAAAATAAGAACAGAAAAGGAAGATATTTAAAAAGCCTTTCAAAATCCAAGATCGGATGTGATGAGCCCATATATAAAAAACATTTAGTTTAATCATGGATTTTAATAGTTTTGAAAATATGAAATAAAGGATATCTAAAGCCTGAAAACTGAAGTAAAAAATGAACAAAAAAAATGATACTAATAAATCATGGAAAGCCGGAGCTCTCTGACGGACTCTCTGCCTTTCATTCGCCTCATACGACGTAACTCGTAACTTCCATATTTGGATTCTTAATGAACACTAACTTTTTGTTTTGGTTTTAGCCCAGGCCAATTCTATTGTTTTGGTTTTTGCCCAGGCCAATTCTATTGCCTTTTGCCTCATGTAAATCCGTGGGCTGACTTGAATTCAAAAATATAATTCCCGGTCCGATGGCGGCTTGGGTTCTCCACAGACCCAAGCATGCATTCAAAGCATTCTCTGGGTTGACATTTTTTAACAAATTTCAAAATTGAGAAAAAAGCTGCATTTCTTATCCTAGAATGTGTAGAGTCATAGGCTAGATCTCAACCTCTTGTTCAACTGCTCCCACTGATTTTTTTTCTCCAAAGTATATATCATTCCAACATTTGACGTTATTTTATTGTGATTTATCTATCCTTTGATTGATTTAATGAGAAGAATATTATGGCGACGTTAGTTTTCAAATACTGATTTGCTCTTAAACATTGGTGTTTATATTTCCAAATGTCTAATGAACCATAAATAAATTATTTTTGATCGAACACCCTGAGTAATAGGATTATATAAAATCACATCAATATTTCTATTACTAAGGTCATTTAGATTGGTCATATTATCTAAATAGATGTACAACACACAAAATAAAATACCTGCCTGTAAATGTTGACATTTTAGAATTGCATTTTTAAATTGATAAATATGAATTGAAGAATATGTTTTGAATAAAACAGAACTCCTTCCATGGAGCAAATGAGGAAATATTTAGAATAAATTGAATATATTTGTAACATTTGTCTCATCCCACTTACAGCCCTACTGGGACCCATATAATTCCTTTATTTCTATTTCGTAGAGTGTTCCGAAAAACGCTGATCTAAGAAATGCTTAAAGTTACAGCTAAGACACACTTTACAAAAATGAATACTTTAATAAATCAGCCAGACTCATTTGTCTAATTATGATAAATTGAAACACCAATATGTATTATCTAATGATTGTAAAAATTTAAAAAAATTTCTTCACAGTTTTACATTGATATATTTTTGGCCTGTTTTTTAAACATCCACACACTTCTTGTACATAAAAATACTTGTCATTTATTAATGTAGTATAGAGAATTAATTCAGAGTTAAAGAGTTCCTTTCCTTTTCTGTTTTTTAAACATCCACACACTTCTTGTACATAAAAATACTTGTCATTTATTAATGTAGTATAGAGAATTAATTCAGAGTTAAAGAGTTCCTTTCCTTTTCTGTTTTTTAAACATCCACACACTTCTTGTACATAAAAATACTTGTCATTTATTAATGTCGTATAGAGAATTAATCCAGAGTTAAAGAGTTCCTTTCCTTCTCTGTTTTTTAAACATCCACACACTTCTTGTACATAAAAATACTTGTCATTTATTAATGTCGTATAGAGAATTAATCCAGAGTTAAAGAGTTCCTTTCCTTCTCTGTTTTTTAAACATCCACACACTTCTTGTACATAAAAATACTTGTCATTTATTAATGTCGTATAGAGAATTAATCCAGAGTTAAAGAGTTCCTTTCCTTCTCTGTTTTTTAAACATCCACACACTTCTTGTACATAAAAATACTTGTCATTTATTAATGTCGTATAGAGAATTAATTCAGAGTTAAAGAGTCCCTTTCCTTCTCTGTTTTTTAAACATCAACACACTTCTTGTACATAAAAATACTTGTCATTTATTAATGTCGTATAGAGAATTAATTCAGAGTTAAAGAGTTCCTTTCCTTCTCTGTTTTTTAAACATCCACGCACTTCTTGTACACAAAAATACTTGTCATTTATTAATGTCGTATAGAGAATTAATTCAGAGTTAAAGAGTCCCTTTCCTTTTCTGATGAGCTTTAGAGGTTAATGATCAAAAATTCATTGTTTCTATTAAAATGAAGTTAATTTCTGATAATTGGATTTTTAATATGATATTTATCATTGGTGCCAACATATATTTTATATATTGCCTTCCTTCCCCCCCCCCTTTCAAAAAACAAAAGTGTTTGTTCGACTCAATTTAAAAAAAATATTGAATCAAAATGACTCAAAGAAGTTCGAAGTAAGATTTTGATTCTACTGGAGACCACTGGAGGGAATTAATTTTCACTGGAGGGGTTTTAAAAAATGTTTTTACAATTTAAAACTTTATGCAGGGTGATTTACATTCCACAGGAGGGATTCAGTAACCTTCCCAGGGGTTTTTAATTCCACTTGAGGGATTCAGATGTCCTTCCTGGGGGGTTATCCCTCCAGTGAAATTAGAAACCCCAAGAAAGGATATCTGAATCCCTCCAGTGGAATTATAAACCCCTAGGAAAGATATCTGAATCCCTCCAGTGAAAGTATAAACCCCTAGGAAAGATATCTGAATCCCTCCAGTGGAATTATAAACCCCTAGGAAAAATATCTGAATCCCTCCAGTGAAATTATAAACCCCTAGGAAAGATATCTGAATCCCTCCAGTGGAATTATAAACCCACTGGAAAGATATCTGAATCCCTCCAGTGGAATTATAAACCCCTAGGAAAGATATCTGAATCCCTCCAGTAGAATTATAAACCCCTAGGAAAGATATCTGAATCCCTCCAGTGAAATTAGAAACCCCTAGGAAAGATATCTGAATCCCTCCAGTGAAATTAGAAACCCCTAATCACCAGGAAGGATATCTGAATCCCTCCAGTGGAATAATAAACCCCTAGGAAGGATATCTGAATCCCTCCAGTGGCATAATAAACCCCCTGGAAATAAATCTGAATCCCTCCAGTGGAATTATAAACCCCCTGGAAAGATATCTGAATCCCTCCAGCAATGGATTTATAAACCCCCTGGAAAGATATCTGAATCCCTACAGGGGAATTTTAAACCCCTAGGAAGGATATCTAAATCCCTCCAGTAGAATTTTAAACCCCTAGGAAGGATATCTAAATCCCTCCAGTGGAATTATAAACCCACTGGAAAGATATCTGAATCCTTCCAGTGAAATTATAAATCACCAGGAAGGATATCTGAATCCCTCCAGCGGAATAATAAACCACTAGGAAGGATATCTGAATCCCTCCAGTGGAAAAATAAACCCCCTGGAAAGAAATCGGAATCCCTCCAGTGGAATTTTAACCTCTGGAAAGATATCTGAATCCCTCCAGCAATGGATTTATAAACCCCCTGGAAAGACATCTGAATCCCTCCAGGGGAGTTTTAAACCCCTAGGAAGGATATCTAAATCCCTCCAGTGGAATTTTAAACCCCTAGGAAGGATATCTAAATCCCTCCAGTGGAATTGTAAACCCACTGGAAAGATATCTGAATCCCTCCAGTGAAATTATAAACCCCTAGGAAGGATATCTTAATCCCTCCAGCGGAATTATAAACCCACTGGAAAGATATCTGAATCCCTCCAGTGGAATTATGAACCCCAGGAAGGATATCTGAATCCCTCCAGTGGAATGTAAATCACCCTGCGTAAAGTTTTAAATTGTAAAAAGCATTTTTTCAAACCCCTCCAGTGAAAATTAATTCCCTCCAGTGGTCTCCAGTGGAGTCAAAATCTTTCTACGAACTTTCGTGACTCAAAAAAATGGGAATTGTTTACGGAGAATATGATGGGGTTTCTCATTTATGGTTGGGATCCAATTTTCTCTAAAAGCTTATTTATTCAGTTTCCGTTGTCACAAGGGAAGAAATTACCATTAACTGTGAGAGAAACCCCAGACCTCCAGTGCCAGATTTATTAACTGGACTGGGTCAGTGTTGACCAATTCTACGTTATTTCCAATAATTATACATCTAGATAATAACTAATGAGTAATATAGTGCAAATAAAATAAGGTTTTTTTTCGATTGATGTATATTGACCCGTTTAGAAAACAAAATGGATAAATTTTGTAATTCCAGAACATTACAGAATCTTCTGGAAAATGAAGAAAACAACTTATGGATTATAAATATGAAAGCATGATCTCTATGTTTTTAAAGAATTGCATAAACTCCTCAAACGCCATTAACAAAAAAAGCAACGATTGAGAAGGTGGGGTTGGGGCAGGGATAAATCCGCGGCTCAAATTCTTTAAATTCCATCTCTGGAGCCACAAACACTTGTCACAGCCTAAATATCTCTGTCTCTAGACTCAAACTATTTAGTCGTGGGGAATATTCACGGTGGGGGACCTTTCTAGAAATGGTTTGAGGCAAATATGAAGATGTAAGCAAAGAGGCAACTTTTCTTGGCCACATGTTAAATCACCCCAAAATCAAAGCCCTACAACCGTTATGGCTAAATTGTTTGGAAAAAACGTAAAAATGAACCAAAGTGGAAAGTGAAAATTTTTACTGCAGATTCTAAATTTGATATCTTTAAAACGCCTCTTGAAAAATTAAATTACATGCTTTGTTCGTGTTAATTTCTGAAAAAATATAAAAATAAAATATTTTTTTTGTGTAGAACTACTAGAATTGGTACCGACTACTTTCTCTAATAATTGTGGAACAGACAAAGTTTTTTCTTTCTTCTGATATAAAAAGTTAAAATGTTTCTGGAATTAAGGATCAAACTTTCCACCTCCTAAAAGCTTACTGTTTGTCAGATACCTAGACAAGAAACAATCAAAAATTTTATGTTAAGGAAACCTAGAATATAACTTATCAAATCGTTATGGTTATGTCATATTTTGAGATTAGTTAAGGTTTGTATATTAACTTAGATTTTGATTAGTGATATTATATAATGTTAAAAGTCGACCGGGTTTATTGCATGTCTGTACCCTAAAAGCAACATTTTTCATTTTTAACTTTAGAAACACTCTATACAAGTGTTTGGTCACAACTAAGTGGTCCAAGTCTAGTCTTCGACAGCTCCGATTTTCTTAGACATATCGTCAAAGGTCGATACATTCTCTTAGCTTATAGCTCGCTTCACTTCACTGAGGTATCAAACATATCAATCGAGTCATCGGATTGACGTCAGCTAAATCGCATTTTTTTAACAAATGAAATATAATTTTTCATGAATAACGTTTTCTGATTTTTTAGCAACTTTTTTGCTTTCAACCGCTGGTTTTCAGATTTTTCAGCAACTGTTTGCTACCACTGTTTAAAAGATTTTTCAGCAACTTTTTTGCTTTCAACTGTTTTCAGATTTTTCAGCAACTTTTTTGATTTCAACCGCTGTTTTTCAGATTTTTCAGCAAC
>NW_019396260.1:284479-299435 GCF_000591075.1 Eurytemora carolleeae | reverse complement strand
ATAGTTACATATATACATATGCAATATTCATATTGATTTCGTCAAACACATTCCGTACATTATAGTCGATTAATAGATTTTAGAATTATTGATTGATTGAGATTTGAATGCGGAGAAAGTATATCTAATTATCAATATCTTTATTTATCTATCCATCTCTATCTATCTATCTATCTAGGTCCAGTATCATGCCGGGAAGAAGAAGGAGGGGAACTCCCCCCGTGTTGAGGGACTTCTCAAGGACCTGGAGAGGGATGTTCAGAGAAGGGAGAGATTTCTCAGGTGCAAATATAAATAGAGACGATCAACCAATCTATCATTCAATAAACTAACAAATCAATCAATCATTTTATCAATCAATAAATCATCCCTTTTAAAAATCTAATAAGTTTTTAAAAAATTTAATAATGAATGAGGGATTGTGGTATGATAAATGAAAGGATGAATAAATGAATTAATGAATGAAAGAATAGGTGAATGGATGAATAAATGAATGAATAAAATGATGAATATCTAGGGAATGTGGTAGGATGGTCCGAGTGCACCCTGAGCTAGAGGGTGAGGTTAGCTGGCGACTGGAGCATGTTATCAGTAAATGGGATATGCTAACTAATCTTAGGTAAATTTATACCAATAGAAATAATCCACAGGGTTACCCACAAAGGATGAGACTGTAAAGACGACTTGAAAATCATTCAATATGAAAATCCTAAGTTGAAATTTAAATAGTTTTTTAAAGACTTATTTAATGATTCGGCAAAGAATGTAACAAGTTTACAGTTGCAGAGAGTCGTAAATATAAGAAAACAGAGTCCGAATTTAATGAATTTGACCCGCGTTAAAAATCCGCCAAAACCAATAAAAATTAAGCGCCGGCTTAAATCTTGAAACATTGAATACAATTTTCAGTGGAACCAACCATATTCGAGCCGCGCTTAAATTTAAACCGCGGCCCAAATTCTTTAAATTCGGCCTCTGACAGTGTCGCACAGTCGTCTCTGAGTATGAAGTCTCATCCTTTGTCTCGTGTATATCTCGGGATTAAAACTTGAAAAGAAACAGTCCTTATTTCAAATTGAAAAAAAGATGTTCCTTTATTGAATCGTCTTAATATCAAAAATAACTTTGCCTCTATTGAAAGCCTAGTGCTCTGGGCAGTACTTACATCGTGTGTTTACATTCCTCCCATAAACTGCAGTACACTTTATTCCATGGGAGTTCGTTTTATATTCCTTGTACACATTTCTTGCTAAAAAGTCACCAAAAACGTGTCTTTAAACGATCTTAATGTTTTGTGTGCTTTAAATATATATAGAGTGAGAAGCAGAGAACTGTGGAATAAAAACAACTTTTTAAGTGAAATGGTCTGTGTACACTACACTACTGCTGTGTATCATATTCATCTTACTGTTTAAATTAAAACTTGAGTCTTAAAGTCGTCTTCTTCCTATTCCACAGTTTTATTGAAAGGAAATTTTAATTTTGTTTTATTTTAGAACAAAAACTAGAAAGAACGAATCTGATCTGCCAGATATATACTCAGGTAATAAATAAACCTCATAGATAAGAGAAATTATAAAGAGTAAAATTAAAAATAGAGAAAAAAAACTTAACTCGCCTTGGTATACAAGTTTTAAAGTTCTGCTAAATCGAATATAAGTTTTTTTTGTGATCTAAATAAGTGCCATTATCTTAATCAGATATTTACTCTTGAACCTTAATCTTAACATTAATAGGAGAAAAACTGTGTGGTCATATTTAAAAACTGATAAGTAAGACCTGAAAATTTTTGCATTAATGTTGAGATTAAGGTTCAAGAGTAAATATCTTTAAATCACAAAAAAACTTATATTTAATTTAGCAGAAGTTGAAAATATTTAAAGCATACAATATCAGGCTGCAAAGACATATGAGGAATAGAAAATTAGAGTTAAGTTTTTTTCTGCATTAATTAAAAAGAGAAACAAATCTCCGAGTTTTCTTTTAATTCTGATGCTTTTTGCTAAAGATTTTAGGAAAAGGAACTAAACACTTGTCTCAAACTCAAATTTTTACTTGTATGATAATGTAAACCTTCAATATTCCTGATATTGATCTAACAGAGTTTTAACAATCTAAGGCATGCACCTCTGACCCTTCAGTAAAAGTAAATTCAACCTAAAGCCTGACCGCGTCAACCTTGTTGCACCATGCAGCTAGTCCTATAGAGTGTCTGCTTTATTTACTTAATGTCCGGGCGATACAGTACAAACTGGGACCGGAAAAGTTGACTTGGCTCGGAAATTCAAATGTACTACAGCTGCCCGTGAAGGTCTACAACGAATCAAATTTAAGAAATAAAAAGACATATTTAAACCAGAGGAGGCCGAATTTAAAGAATTTGAACCGAATTGCTGAACCTCCAAAAAACCGGTTCCAATTGAACACTGGCTCAAATCTCGAAACTCTGAATACAAGTGGAACCAACCATGATTCAGCAGCGTCTCTAATTTGATACGCGGCTCAAATTCTTTTAATTGGCCTCGGGTAGATTAAGTTAAGCCTCTTTTAGTTTGATCCAGCGCAATAGAAAAATTTAGTCCACGTGGTTCAAATATGGTCTCGTTATTCAATAAAGGAGTTGAGTCTTTGCCACAAACTCTGATTTTCTAATCCTTATAGTTTTGAAACCTTGCGAAATAAACCTTTGATATTTCAGACTTTAATTTCTACTAAATAAAATAATCTCAGTTTGAAATATCAAAGGTTTACATCATCAGGTTGAAAAGATATAGGGATTAGAAAATTTGAGTTTGTGAGAAAGTTGCAAAGATTTAAAGTTTCTGAAGTTGTTTTAGCACAAGTAATCAGTTCCTTTACCTGGGAAACCCCTTGGTTTTCTAGTGCAGTATACAGATTTTACTCATACTCAAATACTCAATAAAGAAACATTGGATTAGCAAAAGTTTGCGGAATACAAAAGCGAAGTAATTGAGTCTTTGCCACAAACTCTGCTTTTCTAACCCTATATCTTTGGATTCCAATGTCGTAGACCTTAGATATTTCAAACTATGAATTCTGTTAGATCAAATAATGTAAGTTTGAAATATCAAAAGATTTGCGACTTTGGGTTCCAAATATATAGGGATTATAAACTCAGAGTTTGTGGCAAAGTCTCAATTCATTTGCGCACAACTCAGAAACCCTAGACTAGAATAAAAATTCCTCTACAGTACCTCAAATTTAGATATCGAGCTGGAGGTGAGGTGCTTGAGAAAGTGGTTGAAGGAGATGGAGGTGAGGATCAACCCTGTCCAATTCAACAAGGCGGAGGAGTGGAACACCAGGGACAGGGAGAGGAAGATGGCAGAGTACCAGGTATTTTAACAAGAGATAAACACACAAATTTGTCAATGATCAGTCCGAGGTTTAAAGGGTAAATTGAGTATTTCCATCTTTTTCGTTTTTTCACACCCTGCAAGGAGGGTCGCTTAAAATTATGCTAACAGTTTCTTTAAGTCTAATTTATAAATACTAATGGCTTAACTTTAATAATCGAAAAAAATGGATTTCCGGAACTCTAAACTCGAGTGTTCCTAGTGCACTGATCAATTTCTGGGATTCTGAACTCGAGTGTTCCTAGTGCACTGGTCAATTTCTGGGATTCTAAACTCGAGTGTTCCTAGTGCATTGATCAATTTATGGGATTCTAAACTCGAGTGTTCCAAGTGCACTGGTCGCTTTCTGGGACTCTAAACTCGAGTGCTCCTAGTGCACTCGATTAAAGTTTTTTTGGGAAACTTCTTATATGGTAGAATATATATAGACCAAATTATCTATCTCATAGGTACTACAGACGGATATAGAATCCCATGGTCGCATAGTAAAGTTGGTTCTGGGTCTCTGTGAAGATCTCTCTTCAAATCCGTTCCAATATAATCGTTTATTCAATCTTACACAAACTTGCCCAAATTCAGATGGATGGGGGGGGGGGGTGGAGAGTCACATATTTGTCGAATTGAAAAATAGAAACCATCAGGGAAAAAAGTGCTCTTAATAAGCTTTGAAATCCAAGCACTATAATTTGCGCGTAAAGAAACCGCGGAACAGTTACGTCAATTCAGGGGTGAATATTTTATACGTTTTTGGCCGAAAATAAGATTAGATATTTCCAAACTTGAGAAAAAATAATTTTTAAAAAATGTTATGAACGGTCCAATAATTTTATCATTTTTATCCATATCTAGCGAAGAAATTATGAACGGTCCCAACTTCACAAATTAAACCGGGAACGCCAGAAGCTAATAGCTTCATGTTTAGTTTTAATAACATCATTAAATATATTGTTTTGTCTAGTAAAGATACAGATACAAGTACAGATACAGATACAGATACAGATACAGATACAGATACAGATACAGATACAGATACAGATACAGATACAGATACAGATACAGATACAGATACAGATACAGATACAGATACAGATACAGATACAGATACAGATACAGATACAGATACAGATACAGATACAGATACAGATACAGATACAGATACAGATACAGATACAGATACAGATACAGATACAGATACAGATACAGATACAGATACAGATACAGATACAGATACAGATACAGATACAGATACAGATACAGATACAGATACAGATACAGATACAGATACAGATACAGATACAAATTTAACAATGGCCAATGCAAAATAAACAGAAGGAAAAATTCCTTTATATGCAACATTACTGATACGACTATGTGCTTTTAGCTTTACAGCAAGCGGAGTTATGACGAAAAACATACAAAATTTAGTATTTCGTTCAATATACGTTTGTTTAACGTGTGGCTCAATTCAAACTAGCATCGCAAATCTTAGAACTTAAGGAAACCAGCAAATGTGGAGTTTTACTGCGCATTCTTACAAACAATTCCGCGTTCGATTACATATCCTGCACTGTACACTCCTAGGAAGAACCTTTGTAAAATCGTGATTGAATGGGTTGGAAAGAAATACAAAGTCGGGTCATGATATCATGCATTAGACAGATGTGAAGGGGAGGTTAAGCTTAAAATCTCGCCCAAACTCTTTGCTTGCCACGGAAAAGTGTTAAACTTTCATTGATCTTCAGTGTTTAATCCCTAAGGTTTCCTTCATGCAGTGTCAGAAGTGTGCAAAATCATTTCGAAACGGTTATACATCAATTAGAAACGTCCTATATAAATATCCTCCCCATATAAGGAGACACCCAGAAATGTATGTAGAAAATAAGGGGGAAATATGTAAAAAAGGGAATTAAGAAGAAAAGAAGGAGTAAATTATTAAGAAAAAAGGGGGAATTATGTAGAAAAGAAGAGGAAATTATGAAGAAAAAAAGGGGGAATTATGTAGGAAGAAAACAATGTGGTATAATCTAGAAAATAAGGTGAAATTATAAAGAAAAAGAAGGGGGAATTAAGAAGAAAGGAAGGAGGAAATTATCTAATGAGGGGGAATTATGTAGAAATTAAGGAGGAATTATATAGATAAGATGAAAGGAATTATGTAAAAAAGAAGGGGGAATTATGTAGAAATGAAGGAGGGAATTATATAGATAAGATGAGAGGAATTATAAAGAAAAGAAGGGGGAATTATATAGATAAGATGAGAGGAATTATTAAGAAAAAAAGGGAGAAAATCAAAATCCAACAACTTAACAAAATAATGAATTTTCTTATCAAAAAGTAATTGAATTTTTTTAGAAAACTTTTCCAAAATAATTATTTCAAAGTATATAACATATATCTATTTCAAACTTTTTGAGTACAATTCAAATAAAATTATAATCAATTTGCACAAAAGTGAAATTCATGAAACAAAAAATGATAAAGGGATTAAAAATCCTATGTTAAGGGGTCCTTCAAATTTAATTTAATGCATATTATCAATTTATGAGTGGCATCACATCAAAACTGGAGTTCAAGGCATTTTTATTTCGGAGAAAACTATCCAAGTCAAAGAAATTGAGTCTTTGAAACAAACTCAAATTTTCAAATCCCTTTATCTTTGCAACTTTACGATGTCTACCTTTGATATTTTAAATTTAGATCATTTGTACTAATAGAGTTCAAAGTTAAAAGACAAAATCAGAGTTTGTGGCAAAGACTCAGTGAATCATTTTTGATAAAATCGTCATTGTGTCCGTGAACAATCTGTAACTAGTGATCTTATTGCAAGTGCTGCTGGGGGAGTGGGAGAAGGTGCTGGAGGAGATTTCCTTGAATTATCTTCATCATCAACAGATTTATCAGATACATAACTCAGTTCTCAACCTTAGGTACCTTATTCATTTTTACGGGGAGACAGATGACACCTTAAAATGTAAGCCTAATTTTTATATAAAGAGGACTTCCCCGCGATTCACAACGGTACCCTTTTAACCATTGACTTATCAAGGATGACAGACTTTTCCTTATTTATCGACAGGGTGTCCCGATAAACATGGGAACTGAATGACGATTTTGATATCGTCTTTTTTAATAAGGTTTTGATTTAGTATAGTTATACCTACTGAGAAAGCTGTAATCCGTAAAATTTTCATCTGCTACAGAGCGTCCCATATCATATTAGATTATCTTCAATCTTTAACGACAAAATAAATCTTTAATACTCGAAAAACTTATCATTTTCCGCAAGAAAATTCTTATATAAGCCTTATATTATTTTTCAAAATGATTCATTCTAATTAGATTTTCTGATTAGTCCCGAAAATCGTAATTTAGACCCGTTCTCGGTCTAATATGATGTGGGACACCCTGTATGTTTACAATTTGTTTGTCTGCATACAGTTGTACTTAGTAAAACAAGAAAATTACATTATACAAACAGAGTAAACTTGTCCGTCTTCACTGTTCATCTTGAGGAGACATTATAGACACATCTTTACAGCCATTTATTTTCATAAAATAAACTCTAGCAGACATAATAATATTATGGCTTTTGAGGTATTACAATGCTAATTCATAAGAAAGACGATATAGAATTTGTCACTGAATTCTCATGTTTTATAATGATTAACAAAAATATTTACGTAAAAATTTTTGAAAGCCGCGCGGTGAATGTATAATAAGCTGCGTTAAGTTCATGCAGTACGCTAGCGTACAGTACAATTGTACGGCTTTTTCGCTTATAGTCCCTTAATGACGACTTGCAATTCTTATAATGTTACGATCTAAAGATTTGTAAGGTTTGTAAAGACTGATTAAATTCCAAACCGTCGGCTCTAAAGTCTCATCCTTTGAGGATTACACTGCATTATTATTATTATTATTATCATTATTATTATTATTATCATTATTATTATTATTATTATTATTATGTTTATTATTTTTATTATTATCTACATTTGTTATGTAAAGCCTTGAAATTACTCAAAAAGCTTTTGTATTTTATAATAATACAACAAGCTTAATCGATTATACATTAGTATGTACAATTCTTTTTATATACTTAATTAAAATTTCACGCCTTTCATCATTTTGTTGTATAGCTAAAGAAATGGTGACATTAAACGTCGATTTTAATGGGTTGTTTCATAAGTGCAGAGAACATATAAAAAAATCTGATCCTCGGCTCAAACCTAACCCTTAATTTTCTAAACCCTGTATTTTTGAAGCCTGAAAATGCAAAGATCAATAGTCAACGTTTTAAGTATCAAATCTATTCAGATCTTTGTTAAGTTTCTTTGCAATCTTGAACTGACATGTTTTTAGATTTTTTGTGAACATTGTGAACAAGAAATTAAATAATTATGTCGAAATACGCATTTTGAACATTGTGAATAAGGAATTAAAGAATTATATAGAAATACGTATTTTTAACATTGGGAACAAGGAATTAAATATTTATATAAAAATACGTATTTTTAACATTGGGAATAAGGAATTAAAGATTTATATAGAAATATGAATTTTAAACATTGGGAACAAGGAATTAAGATTTGTATAAAAATACGTATTTTTAACATTGGGAACAAGGAATTAAAGAATTATATAGAAATACGCATTTTGAACATTGGGAATAAGGAGTTAAAGAAATATATAGATATACGCATTTTGAAGATTGGTAACAAGGAATTAAAGATCTATATAGAAATACCCATTTTTAACATCGGGAATTAAAATTTTAAGATTTATATAGAAATATGAATTTTGAACATTGGGAATAAGGAGTTAAAGAATTATATAGAAATACGCATTTTGAACATTAGTAACAAAGAATTAAAGATCTATATAGAAATACCCATTTTGAACATTGGGAACAAAAAATTAAAGATTTATATAGAAATATAAATTTTGAACATTGGAACAAGGAATTAAAGAATTATATAGAAATACGCATTTTGAACATTGGGAACAAAAAATTAAAGAATTTTGATTCGCATATTCATGTTTTCGATCAAGAATGAATGAGATATTCTAACTTTTCTAAAAAATGATTGTGTTTCAATTGTGGTTCAAATGTGTGTGGTGCAGTGACAAAGAATAACATTGTCAGAATTTAACAATTTTTTAGATAAGAAAGTAAAATTAAAGGGTCCCTTTTATGGGACTGCTTTAAACACGTAAAGGATATAAGGGTACCGTTGTTAATCTGGCATTCCCCTCTTCGAATGAAGGGTCACTTGAAATTACGCCTACAGTCTGTTTAAGTACACTTCATGTACATGACAATCTCTCTGATCTATGAATGTATAGGAAACATGATGATTGACAAATATGTTTGATTACAAAGGGATACAATTAATCTTTCCAGGGTTCTGTAGTCAAACCTGTCAATATTCACTTGGAACCTCACTACAGATAGAGAGAGGGGGGGGGAAATATCGCTTTTGATATTTTTCTGGCCAGGACTAAAAATCATTGCCAGCAAAAATATTTATTTACAGGGGTGTATGTTTTCTTGAAAATTTATTCTACATTCACCTTTCAAAAATAATTTCTTTTCCCCAGAAGTTAGTTATGTTTGTGCAAAAATTGTGTTAGGGTATTTTTTTCTCTAAATTAAGGAAAATATATGATTTTTAGAAGAAAAAAATAATAAAATTTTGGGATAAAAAGTATTCTGAAAAAGCTTGGAGGGATTTTTTTTTCGAATTTTAGTTTTGGAAAAACTGGAGATTTTCATGCTTGAGCTTTTCTTGATATTGACAGGCATTTGCTTTCCCTGTATTAAAAATAGTTATTGGCTATTCGTGATTCAAACATTTTCAGTAATACATTTATTTATAATCTCTACATCTTACACCTACAGTTTTTTCTTTCTTTTTGAGGCCAATAGCTTCTCAAAACCACTAAAAGGAAAAGAAAACATACTGCAAAACAGCAAAATATCTATCTGAAACTATAATGTGTGATAAGTTTAAAAATCTAGTTTTTTAGTCTTGAGTTTTTCAGGTCAAACAAAATGTTCGACTGCAGCGCGCCCCCTAATTGCCTATATCTGGCATTTCTAATATTTGTGCCCCCCCCCCCCTTTACAAATTCCTAAGTAGGGACCTGTCTGAAGCGCACACAATGACATAATGCGTCGTTAATTTAAAAATTGATTCACATGAATAATACATGATCTTGATATTTTTTGGTATTTTGTATTTAAATGTGATTGAGAGTTTTGTTTTGAATCTGTTTTTGTAAAAACCTGTAGCTCTTCTAATAAGGGTTGCAAACTTCAGGGTTGAATATTTTAAGCTTTGGTTATGTTCCTAAATCCTGACATTGTTAGGTCTAGTCCAAATAACACTTTTGGAAACCTTTTCCCCTGGACTTAAAAGGTTTGAGAGACTCATCAAGAGGGGGGGGGGGTTATGATTTGCAACTTTTTAACAATACAATCTGATTGAAAATATAATGTAATGCAAACACTAAACCTCCGTGTAGATGCATATAAAAACATTGGGCTAAACAAGTTGATAAATAATAAATCCATTGAATAAAAATGGCGGAAAGAGATTTCAACGATGTTTTGTGTTCAGGTTGCTAAATCCCTTGAGAAAAGATATCTGGATATATGGATCCGATCCCTTGAATGGCAGTGCTTACTGGAGCAGTGGATTCAGGATCCAAAAAAGGTAAAACTTAAGAGAACATTCCCTTTATAAATACTCACTACTCAGAATCCATTTTAATCTGTAAACATTCCCTTAAAGGATACCCGGTATCTATGTGACCTGGTGGATTCTGAAGAGGAACCTATGACGAAGATTCCCCGTCTAGATCAGCTGAATAGTACTCCTAATTTCTCCCCAGCTGCCACCCTGCTCAGGTATAGATTTTAGAGATACTCTAGTAGTGAGAAGTGGATGGAAATCTCCTTTTTTTTTGGTGCAAACTACATATGTTCTCGATGTATGTATAACTTTATTGTAGAAATAATCATGATCTTAAGAGAGTTGGGGGGGAACTGCTCCTTAGCCTTTTGGACTTAATTTAAAGTCCATGCCCCCCCCCAAAAAAAACATATTTGTTACCAATATCAACTAGAAATTCTTTTTCGGCTCAGCATTTTGCTGAAATGTATTTTATGTATTTTCCGTGGCCTTGGAGCCTGGAGGCTTTCATTTGATGTAAGATGAATAAAAGATGAAGTGCACTGAGGAATATACTTATAAATGTCAGGGCCTACCCCCTCTCCTCTCTTCACTCCCGTACAATCTACAAAGACACATTTAATTGTGGCAAACAAAAATTCAGACCAAAACAAAATTTCATTTTTTTACCTTAAACATTTTTGAACAATTAATAAAAGCACACTTTTGGAGAATACAATTTAAAAAAGATAAAAATCTCAAATTCTCCTGAAGTCCCTCATTAACACCTTTACTTATTTTTTCTTGGTATTTTTCAGGGTAAAGAGACGGAAAAGATGGATTCATTCTCCCCGAGAACTAGATCATACCCTGGAGATACGAGATCCTGCTGAGAGACGGCAGTCCCCCAGAGCTCGACGGCGGATAGTCGGAGACCGACGGCGGAGTGAAGACTATGCCCCAAGCGAGCCGGAGGAACAGTTACCGGAGACTTTAGAGATGAGGACTTCTGAGACCGAGAGCTCTGATCCATCCCCGAGGAGGACGGAGGACGAACAAACTCCAAGGACGGAAGATGAACGACTGATGAACAATTTGGCCTCCGTGTTGTTAAAGCTGGAGGAGCAGGAGCAGAAGGAATTGGAGAAGATGTCGAGAGAATCCGTCCCAGCTCCGCTAACCTACTGGGACACATCCGATGAAGAGGCATTTTCAGACACAGCCTCCAGAGAAATGCATCCTGCCTCCGATACAGTTCTTCAGTCCAATCTATCCATACACGCCTCCAATCTAAACCTAGGCTTTAGGACCGTATCTGAGACAAACCTTGAGAAAGATTTGCCTCCAACAGGAAGAAAATCATCTTATCCTCTGGATAACCAGAAACCTTTCCTCCACTCTACCCCGACCAGGACCCTATCCTACTCCGGGGGCGAGGGGAACCTTGAGGTATTCAGTCTGGACTCTCTGGAGATAACGGAGCTAGACAGCTTTAGGAGCACTAGACTCATCCTAGCAGGTTGGCTTGTTGTAAACTGATTCTAAAACGAAGTTTAGTTTGGCAAGAAACATGGATTTTATCCAAAAATTAGAAATTTTAAAATTTAAAATTTAAAAAAGTATTTTTTCTCAGGTTTTGATGATTCTCTGGAAGATGTTTCATCAAGAGATGTTTACCAGTCCAGAAGCTCTTCTCAGGTACTCATAGTTACTCCCACCGTTTACCCGCGCTTGGTCGAAAATTACTATTTTAGCATTTTGTATTTGATTACTGATTTATCCGCGGCACTTTCTCTTCTTAAATTATAATCAAATTATAACAAAACAAAAAATTCGCCTTTTTTTGTAAATTTAAAAAAATCAATTTTTAAATTATTTAATTGCAATTACTTCAACTTAAACTGGAAACCTTATAAAAATGTGAAAGCTTAAATATTTCTATTCTAGGATTTTTCTTTGGAAAATCTAGCACATGAAGAGAATTATCATCAAAGATTAAGCAGTTGTAGCAGCTTAGGCAGGTCAGCTCAGTTTGACCCTGCTAGTAGCTGCTCAGGACAGCTGCTCCGATCATCCTCTGGTGGGAGCAGCAGTGTTCCATCAGGAGCAGTAGATCAACGGAAAATTGGATTAGAACTTGGAAACTTTAACGCCCGGAAAGGAAAGAAAAAGAATAGAAGACGACTGGTAAGTGTTGGGAAATTAAAATATGCTTTGTCAAGAACTTACAATTTTTTCTTCTTCACATTTTAACCCAATGATTAATGCTGGCGGAGTTTTCTACCCTTAACATTTTCTTAACAAAATTCATTTTCATTTATTAAAATATTAGAACCCCAATTTAGGTGATAGAATAAAAGATATTTGAACCTGGTTATTAACTTATCTTCTATTTTGTTTGATCTCTAATATTCTTTGAAATTTAATCTGCTTGTTAACACTTTAAAGTCATATTTTGCAAAATTGTAGTTTAAAAATTCCAATCTCATTATTGTCATCTTGGTCAGAATTTGGTTCTAAGTCGTGATAGTTTTTATTTCAACCTTTGTCTAAATATTTCTTATTCTATACGCAATACGCTATTTGGACAAATATTACGATTTAGTTTTTTTTAATTAAAATTTCGTTACAACTTCTTTTCATGGGTGCCGCCGGATTTTCGAACATTTCTGGAAAATATGAAAATGTCGTCTTCATTATCAAAAATCCTCGAAACAGGAATGCATGTTTTAAAAAGTAACTCTCGGATCATAAAAAATAAAAAATAAATATTAAGTATACGAATGCGTCGAAAAAAATCGATGATTATAGGCTGTAATATCTGAATGATTTGTTTGGAATTAAATTGATTTTTTTACGATCCGAGTCGAATGTCGCAACTTTCTGAATTTGTATGGACACGACGTTCTTCGGTATTAGTTGTTTTAAACAATTTTCTCATTTTAGACGCAATAGATTGAAGAAAGATTAGTAACAATCACCGTCAAATATTTTAAAAAAAGTAATACATTTTTCTGAACACTTGTTAAAGAGAAAACAAACGATGTTTTTCTCACTGTTGCTCAGATGAAAGTGAAGTGAGTACCATAGTGAATTGGGCATACCAGTAGAAAAAAAGAGTACCCATTCCCTTTATTAATTTCGATTTCATTTATGAATTAGGGGGGGGGGCGGTCTGTGAAAATATTCTTATAAAAAGAATAAAAATAAAACTTTTGCAATCTTATCTTAGCTTTATTTAGATTCCGTCCTTCGGAGACGAAAGTCAGTCTGATATTGAGATGGACTCCATGTGTAGTGTACTCCTCTGCTCCAGCAGAGACCTGGAGTCCTTACACAAGAACATTGTCCGAGGGGAAGTTGATCAGTATGTAAGTTTTTAGATTTTGTATACAGGGTTACCCACAAAGAATGAGATGACTGCACGGAATTTATTATGTTTCCTTTATTCATGAATCTCTGCAACCGTAAACTCGTTTCTTTCTTTGTCAAATCATTAAATAAACCAATCAAAGTCAGAAGTCTTAATTTTTAACACATTCCTATCACTCAAAGATGCTTCAAAAAAAGCCGGTCAACTCAATAGTCTTTGTGAAATGTTCACAAATAAATGTTAAAAAAAAACCAATTTTATTTCATTTTTCTTGGTTTATTTATATTTGGAGTAGCAGCCGAAAAGTCAAACGAAAAAACAATCTATTTTTATTTAAGATATTTTCCAACACTGTAAATTTTTTCTGAAGAGTGATTGAAAAATAAAACGTGTTGAAATCCTTTTTTAAAAGTCTCACTTTTGGATGTAAACCCTGATTAAAAGTGGTATTGCTGACGTTTGGATCAATTTGAATTCCACTTTAACATTGAAAATTATTAGAACATTATACTTTTTCCTAAAGAAATTTTACTTTTTAAAACCAGTTTCATTCTTTTTTTGGGAGCCATTTAAAAATGAATTAACTTTTCCTTGCAATCCTATAGTCTTCTTTACATGATTCCCTTCAATTAAATGTTTTCCTTGCAATCCTATAGTCTTCTTTTCATGATTCCCTTCAATTACATGTTTTCCTTGCAATCCTATAGTCTTCTTTACATGATTTCCTTCAATTAAATGTTGAAAAAGTTGTAAATTATTTATCTTCTTTCATCCGATGTTTCGTGCATTTGAAAATTTGGAATTCAGGGATATTTTATTTTCATGTTTCTTTTAATTAGTCTATTTTATTTTAATATTGGAATTAAATTTTGAATTAAATTGTACTTTTAAAAGAAGAATAAAAATTTCCCTGTTGAAAGTTTTTTAAATATTTGATGAGGTCTCATTTTCATCTTGTTCTTTATTAATTATTTCTCCTCTTTTCCAGCTAGAATTTCCCATCAAATTTTAACTCGATTTAAAACCATTCCCAAATTTTAAATTTAATTCATTTCCATATGTTCAGTACAATTTTTTCCCATATAATCAATACATTCCATCCCCGTATTGGCAAAAAATTTATTCCCATATTGTCAATACATTTCCTTCCCATATTATCAATTCAATTTATTCCCATATTGTCAAAACATTTCATTCCCATATTATCAATTCAATTTATTCCCATATTGTCAAAACATTTCATTCCCATATTAATAATTCAATTTATTCCCACATTGTCAATACATTTCATTCCCATATTAACAATTCAATGTATTCCCATATTGTCAATACATTTCATTCCCATATTAACAATTCTATTTATTCCCATATTGTCAATACATTTCATTCCCATATTAATAATTCAATTTATTCCCACATTGTCAAAAAAAAACATATTTTCTTCCCATATTGTCAATACAATGCCTGTATACCTCATGTTTTTGTCTGAATATCTAATGTCCGTATATCTATTGTATAGTTTATATCTA